>NW_028261388.1:79883435-80058435 GCF_051295495.1 Thamnophis sirtalis
CTACCGGTTCTCCAGAACTGGTCAGAACTTGCTGCATACCACCTCTGCTTTATATGACCTTATGCCTTTGGATCTGAACCAAGGCTGGCTGACCCTCACCACTAGAGAAGGAAGTGAAATTGAATAAGTAGGAAAGTGTGTTCCGTAATGATCTCAGAAGATTTGTTTCTGAAACATCAATGCTTCAAGTTTTACATTGGCCAGATAATATATAACCGAGGCCAATTAACACATTGAAATTGAAATCCATTAAACTGTCAATTGAAACAACTTGCAATATATATATACTGGTACCTACTTGACCCAGAACATCCGAAAATTGTCTCAGCTTACTGAGTTCCACCAAATTCAACCAAGTCATATCCAGAATCCATTTAGCTGGCTTAGAAGGACAAGCTTTCAGATCCAAAGAAGCACCACCTGCAAATATATGATTCAAAGTCGAAAGTTTTAAAAAGTAAAGATTTAAAAAGTAGAAAACATTACTAATAAACACCCACACACACACACACACAAAAACACACGTATACAAATACTCCCCCTTATTTAAAAGGGGTTCAAACACCTATGCTGCAATTTAAGAATATGTTGCCTACTCTACATGAAGTTGAATAACATGTTAAATTTCACTGAGAAGCCTAAAACAGAAAGTCGCAAAATTTGCAGGTTGAAGTGTACAAGGCTTATAGCAATAGCAATAGCAGTTAGACTTATATACCACTTCATAGGGCTTTCAGCCCTCTCTAAGCGGTTTACAGAGTCAGCATATTGCCCCCACAGTCTGGGTCCTCATTTCACCCACCTCGGAAGGATGGAAGGCTGAGTCAACCTTGAGCCGGTGAGATTTGAACCGCTGAACTGCAGATAGCAGTCAGCTGAAGTGGCCTGCAGTACTGCACTCTAACCACTGCGCCACCTCGGCTTATCAGATCAACAGATTCAATATTCAATCGCGTGATGGACCAGGGCCCACCCTGTGAAGTACCAGGTTAGTATCTCTAATTACTGTTTTGTACAGGTAAGCAGCAAAGGACCATACACTAAGGATGTGATGTAGTTGCTCTGACCTTTAATCAGAGTTAGGAACTCCTCGTGTTTGACTTTTCCGCACTGCAAATCAATCTTCAAGGTAAGCAGCAACGTGAACAGAAACTTATGCTCCTCGTAAAGCCCTCGCGCGGCATATTTATACACTTCATAGGTCATATGCTCAATGATATTTGCTATCCTTTTGCTTGTAATTGGGCTCTTGACAGACCTATTGGAAAGAAAGGGAGAGGGTAAAAGAATAATGTAAGGCCTTTAGGGTAAAGATTTTAGAAAAGGGTAAAAGAATACAGGAATAAAGCATTTTCAAAGCTGTACTTAAAAACACTGCGTTAGTGCAAAAGCTAACAGAGTTGCTGAGGCAAATTCAACATGACATTAAATACTGTTCAATCAATACGATCCAACTAGCTTGGACTGCTGAGAGTTCACTCTTCTTTCAGATAGATTGAAAGGGATTTTAGCTTCATACAATTGATTCCCCTGATCTTTATCCCTACTAGTCCTCCCTCCATTCCTCCCTTTTTTTCCCTAATGCAGCGACGACTAAAGCAGGGGTAGTCAACCTTTTTATACCTACCGCCCACTTTTGTATCTCTGTTAGTAGTAAAATTGTCTAACCGCCCACCAGTTCCACAGTAATGGTGATTTCAGAGGTGGGTTCCTACCAGTTCGCACCTATTCAGTAGAACCGGTTCATCAAATCTACCGAACCAGTTAGAAGAGGTTCCACCAGTGGACCCAGAAAGCAGGCCACACCCACAGAGTAGGTTCGAACAATTTTGGAAACCCACCACTGGTCCTTGGATATGATTATTCTACACTATCATGCTCCTATTTATCAAACTCAGTGCCTCTGTGAAAGGTAAGGATGACTACTGCGTTTGTGGTGCAATCAGAACATTGCGTGTGTTGAAGTTGTTTTAACGCAAACCAAAGATGCCTTTTAAAAAACAAGTTTACATCCTATTCTTATGCATGCCAGTGCTGTGTGTGAGGTGATTTAAGGTGGTTCTGACAAGTGTCGTCGGCATCTTCATATCCGATCACATGGGCGGCAAGCCACTCCCATCCGGTCACATGGGCGGCAAGCCACTCCCACAAAGGAGGCCACACCCACAGAGTAGGTTCGAACAATTTTTGAAACCCACCACTGGGTGATTTATAAAGTAGGGAAGTAACTTTACTTTATAAAATTTATAGAGCAGAGTTACAGCAAACCCCTACCGCCCACCTTGAAAGCTGGAACGCCCACTAGTGGGCGGTAGGGACCAGGGTGACTACCACTGCACTAAAGGGAGGTCCTGGCCCAGACTGCCACCACTTCATATCGGAGTAGGGATCTTCAGCAGATGCTTACTAAACGAACAGACAGGATAGGCAGAATTGTTATAAATAAGGCGTCTCTAAGATATTACGCTAAGCAATTCGAAAAGCTAGGGATCTGTAGCCCGTGCTGTGATGGCAGCTGTGGCCAAGAGGTCTTTGCACAATGTTTTGCGCACCAATTGCACCCCTTCCACGATCTGGAGGCTCAATTTGCTGCCATTCACATCTTAGCCACTTCCCAATTGGATTACTACAATGTACTTTATACAGGACTGTCCTTGAAGACTATCCGGATGCTACAATTGGTCCAGAAGGCAGCAGTGTAAGTTAGTTGGTGGGATATGCTTTGGTATGTTCATGAAGATAATCATTTCCTGAGCTACTCTGGCTCCAAAAAGTTCCTGATTGCAGTTCAAGGTTCTAGAATCTAGAACCTTGATTCTTGGCATAATTGGCATAAAATGGGGTTCTTTGCGGGATCGCCTATTTCCAGTGCTATCTGCCAACTCACATGCTGTAGTGAAATGGGCACACTTAGGATCCCTTACTGGAAACAATGTCATCTTGTGTCATTGGGTGGACTTAATAACAGAATAACAAAGTTGGAAGGGACCTTGGAGATCTTCTAGTCCCAACCCCCTGTTCAAGCAGGAAACCCTATACCAGTGATGGCTAAATTTTTTGGGATCATGTGCCAAAAGCGTGGGGAGCACAGGAAGGGCGTGCGCGGGCATGCCACACCCATAAGGCTGTGCGCATGACTCCAGAGTGCATGCATGCACTCCCCCCCCCTGCTTTTGGCGTGCTTTTTTTGCTCTCCCCAGGCTCCAGAGGCTTCCTAGGAACCTGGGGAGGGTGAAACCAGCCTCACCCCTGAGGCCATTCAGAGGCTTCAGAAGCTTCCCTGAAGCCTCCAGATGGTGAAATAAGGCCGTACGAGCAACCCAGACGTTCGGGAACTGTGGCTTCCAGTTTGTCCATAGGGCTGTTTTTTGCCCTCCTGAGGCTTCAGGGAATCCTCCTGAAGGCTCTGGAGAGCAAAAAATGGCCCTACAGACAAACCGGAAGTCCTTATGGCCCTACAGCAAAAACCAGAAGTCACCGTTCCCGAACTTCTGGGTTGCCTGTAGGGCCGTTTTTCGCCCTCCAGAGGTTTCAGGAGGCTTCCCTGAAGCCTCCAGAGGGCAAAAAACAGCCCTACGGACAACTCGGATGTGACTTCTGGTTTATCCATACAACCATTTTTCATGCTCCAGAGGCTTCAGGGAAGCCTCCTGAAACCTCCGGAGGGCAAAAAACGGCCCTACAGGCAACCTGGAAGTGATTTCTGGTTTGCCGATAGTACCATTTTTTGCCCTCCGGAGCCTTCAGGAGGCTTCCCTAAAGCCTTCAGAGCGCAAAAAGCGGCCCAATGCACAAACAGGAAGTCCATTCCCGAACTTCCGGTTTGCGCACTGGGTGGTTTTTCGCCCTCCAGAGGCTTCAGGGAAGCCTCCGGAGGGCGAAAAAACAGCCAAAAAAGAAGTCCAAAGTCAGCTGGGAGCTGACAGGGCAACACCTGGCGTTCCCTAACAAATGCCATAGGTTCGCCATCACAGCCCTATACCGTTTCAGACGTATGGCTGTCCAATCTCTTTTTTAAAAACCCCAGTGTTGAAGCACCCACAAGTTCTGGAGGCAAGTTGTTCCATTGATTAACTGTTCTCACTGTCAGGGAATTAGATCTTACTCTTGGAGCCTCAAATGCATCAAGAAAACTCTTAAAGTGAATTGCGGAGGAGTTCCGTTTGCAAGCATTAGCACAACTAGGAAGGTTTCACAAAGCATTACATGTTCAGCTTAACATGTTACGTAAATTAAATCTCTTTCTCCACAGGCGAAAGCTAGGATAAGAAGATAATTCATTGATAATTCCATAATTGAAACTTAAGTGTTATAGTAATTCCTGTCTCTCGCTCTTTACTTGCTTGCTTGTGAGTTACTGGAAATGTTATGTGAAGCACAGTTCTCCAATATACCACAGACAGACCTAATGTCTATGTTCCAAGCCCACGCAGGATGGGAATTTATGAGCATTGTAGTCCAAAGTATGGAGCAAAACTATACTTTTGATTCATTAGACTATAAGCTATGCATTAGACTGACACATCCCCTTCAGCTTTATTAGATATATGTTGTGGCCCAGCAGGTGCCGTTGGAGCTGCCACCAGACTCCGACAGCGAGGGGCCCTCTGGAGTCGGCTATGGAGGAGGTGGAGGACCCTGGACAGGATTCCAACTCCAAGCAGGGTGCAGAGAGGCTGTTTGGCCACCAGGAGGCACCTGAGCCTTGGACCAGTGGGGAGGAGACAAGAGAGAGTGAGCCAGAGGCCAGTAGTGAGTTGTTCCTGGATGCACGCCATCGAAGAGCTACTAGGCGTCATGAACAATTACGCAATTACAGGAGGTGATTGCACTCAGCTGGTGGTCATTAGGCTCCTTTCCAGACTATAAAAATACTACTTGTGCACACGACCCTCTTTGCAGAAGTCAACGCAGGATTGAATGTCGGAGGACAGTACTGTGAGCTTGGCAGGCTGGATTGCTGCCAAGCCTTATCTGTGTTTATTGCTGCCTGAGTTTGTCTGAGTTGCTGCCAAGGTCCATATCTGTTTGTTATGCTTGGCTTTCAGCCACTGAGGTGTTGGTGTCTTGCTATTAAAGGACATTCCAGTTAAGTTTGTCTCGACAGTCGTTACTGGATGGAGGAGGGGGTCAGAACATATACATATATGCCTCAAAGTGAAGGAAACAATATGGTCATCATCTAGACATCTCATTGCAAAGGCAAAAATACTTCTGCCCGCTTTTGCATACAGGAAGAATTTGCTCTTTCTCCCGGGAAATTATTTCTGACTTGATGCTTTCCAAACTCTTCTAATGTTCCAATCCCTCTAGAGTACTTATTATATAGTCTGCTTCCTCTGAATTATTCTCTTTTTCTCAGGCCCTTTTAGAGAATGCAAGCTGAAGTTTTTGAACGCAGATCAGTGCTTGCTATGTCAACACATAACAAAAGCGAATATTTCGATTCTGCACAGGATTTTTATTTATTAAGCCTCGTCGGCTCTGAGACTAAAGCCCTTGGAGAGGCTTAAGAACGATAACCAGAAATATGCTTAAAATGAGATCTCATTAGAAATCACTAAAGAAAAGGCTACACTGTCTGCTACTTTTTTCTTCTCATATTCTCCAGGGTAGGATATTATTTCTTTCTCCATGACTTTAGGCTATTGGAAGGCTATCTTCCTTGGCTCTAAGAAAGAAAGACTGAAATGGCGCTATGTGTGACAGAGAGGAACTTTAAGATGGCAGAAACAAAAAGTTAGACCTGAGACATGCATGATCCCACCCAGTGGGCAGAAAAGGAATTGCTGCTTCAATGTTTATTTCCTTCTCCAATATCCTTCCTTTCAGTTTCATTCAAAGCAAAGATTATTTGCACTGGGAAGCTGCAAAGGACTCCACAATGCTTAGAAAAAATTGAGGCATTTATGAATATTAAATCATAAAGAAATGAACCGACGGCAAAAATTAAAATGGAAAAAGATACCGTGCATATTTAGGGAAAGTTGCTGCGTAGACCAATTTTGTAGAGCTAAGAAATAAAGTAAGAATAGCAATAGCAGTTAGACTTATATACCGCTTCATAGAGCTTTCAGCCCTCTCTAAGCGGTTTACAGAGTCAGCATATTGCCCCCAACAACAATCCGGGTCCTCATTTTACCCACCTCGGAAGGATGGAAGGCTGAGTCAACCCTGAGCCGGTGAGATTTGAACAGCCGAACTGCAGAACTGCAGTCAGCTGAAGTAGCCTGCAGTGCTGCATTTAACCACTGCGCCACCTTGGCTCTTAGAAGAAGTATTCTGGATCACATTTTGTGCACATTCTTCCTTTCCCACTGTCATTTTATGGTCAAACATTTTTTTTATGCCTTTAAGTCCTGCAGAACCTGTTCTCAAACTATGAGATTAATGATATGGGTTTGCAGATTCTAAACAAGGGCGGCTATATCACACCGTTTCAGCTGTCTGAAAGCTGTGCCAATTTTTGTTAATCCAGGCTGTGAAAAATGTGAGATAATCAAAGTTACCTGGCAAGTGAAAGATCAAACAGGCCCAAAAACTGCCGAAGTGACGTTTGATACATGACATTTACCATGCTCATCTCCGTTATCAGAAAATAGAGAATGCTGCCTCTGGTAGCAACTGAACAAAACAAGATGGGATTGGATCAACAAGAAATGCAAAAACCACAACAACTATTACATCTGTAATTATATAAAACCTCATAGTGACAATTGATGTCTGATAATAAATAGCTAAACCTGGAACCATTTTCTATTTAATTAAGAAAAGCAGATATCTTTTCCCCTCACCCCCTTGTGTTTACAATATCACTGTACTCTATTCATCTGCATATTCAAAAAAAACCAGCAATATCAGTTCCAAATGAAATCTCTTTCACTGTTATTATTTACCACTCAATAAGAGGCATTCTTCACTTACAAAAGGACTCTCTTTTTTTGGAAAATTTTAGATATTAGAGATCTATAGCAATAGCAATAGCAGTTAGACTTATATACCGCTTCATAGGGCTTTCAGCCCTCTCTAAGCGGTTTACAGAGTCAGCATATTGCCCCCAACAATCCGGGTCCTCATGTCACCCACCTCGGAAGGATGGAAGGCTGAGTCAACCTTGAGCCGGTGAGATTAGAACCGCTGAACTGCAGATAACAGTCAGCTGAAGTGGCCTGCAGTACAGCACCCTAACCACTGCGCCACCTCGGCTCTATTCCCCTGCACAGGTAGTTCTCAGCCACAATTCTATCCAAAATTTCTGTTTCTAAGCAAGTTAGTTGTTAAGTGAGTTTTGCCTCGTTTGACAACCTTTCTTGCTACAGTGGTTAAACGAAGCACCTTCCATCATTGACTTTGCTCGTCAAAAGCCAGCTGAAAAGGTTACAAATGATAATCACATGATCCTGGGAAAGTGAACTGTCATAAATACATGTCAGTTGCCAAGCACCTGCATCTTGATGATGTCATCATGGGGATGATGCAACGGTCATAAGTCATTTTTTTTTCAGTGCCCTTTGTAACTTCAACAGTCATTAAATGAAAGGCTGTAAGTCGAGGATTGCCTATCTTTAGTCTGCTAGTGACAATGGATGAAAATTGCAGTTCTAAGACCCTCAATTCTCCCCGTCACTTAATTTCAGTGGATAAGGAAAGTTCCAAGGAAATTGTCATTAACCTCTCCTATAAAACTCTCACATCTTCCTCAATATAGGCCTGGCTAATTTTGATTTTAATATATTACAGCCCAAGCAATAACTGCAATTTTGATCTTTAGTTCAGGAGGGGGAGAATCATCTCACCTGGCCTGTATTCCTCCCGAGCTGAGTTAATCTGCACTTCAGTCTCAACTGAGGTTTGGAGTTTCTGGGTCACCTCTTCTGATGTTCTTTTCGTGTTACTAAGTACAATGATGAGACTCTCGTCTTCCACCAGAGAGCCTTGCGTGCTCGTCAGTCGATACAGCAAGTTATCTTCGAGTTCTTTCATCTTCCTTTTGTTAGCTGTCACGTCTTCTATGAGATCGGTTCGCTCTTTCTCCAACTCCTGTTTAAAAGCATTTCACAAAGTCATACTTCAGTGTAATGTATCGTTGAAAGCAGGCCAATGAATACATGCATTTACAGTATAGCACCAATGCATTGCCAAATTGGTAGCCAAAGTATTATCACCATTATTACATTCATTCATTATCGTTGGTCAATTTCCTATGATGTTCTCTGCCCTTTCAGTCGGGTTTCAGGCCTGGCTACAGCACGGAAACCGCTTTGGTCGCACTGACCGATGATCTCTGGAGAGCCAGGGATGGAGGTCATTCCTCCATCCTAGTGCTCCTTGACCTCTCAGCGGCCTTCGATACCATCGACCATGGTATCCTTCTGCGACGGTTGCGAGAGGTGGGGGTGGGAGGCACCGTTTTTCGGTGGTTCTCCTCCTACCTCTTGGACAGGTCGCAGTCGGTGTTAGTTGGGGAGGAGAGGTCGACCCCGAGGCCCCTGAAATATGGGGTTCCTCAGGGTTCGGTCCTGTCCTGTTGCCTATTTTTATTGTTTGTATTTCGTTTTTATGTTCCCCTTTTCCCCCTTTTGAATTGTTCGCCGCCCTGAGTCCTCCCGGAGAAGGGCGGCATACAAATAATAAAATTCTATTCTATTCTATTCTATTCTATTCTATTCTATTCTATTCTATTCTATTCTATTCTATTCTATTCTATTGCATACCCTGATCTAGAGCAGTGGTCACTAGCCAGTGGTCCGTTGACCAAACTTTCTGCAGAAAAATTATTTGAATTTTTTATATTGCACTTATCTTTTTAAAAAAATCATATTAATGGTCCGCAGCAGTGGTAGGATTCAGCCAGTTCGCACCTATTCGGGAGAACCGGTTGGTAACTTTCTAAGTAGTTCAGAGAACCGATTGTTGGAAGAAATCTCCTTTTGTTTTTCCCCCACTTTACAGGGCTAATCCTGTCAGGAAGGCAGGAAGGAAGCATTCTGGTGTTGTTTCTAGCCTAATCTTTATTGCCCTGCTTACAGAAACTGCCTCTCCGGTTAACCCTTATTACATTATAACAGCTAAGGCGAAGCGCCCATCGACCTGAGTGACCTTGAGTTGGCCAAACCCACCAAGTCACATGACCACCGAGCCCCACCTACCCAGATAGTCATTAGGGCAGAGAACCGGTTGTTAAATTATTTGAATCCCACCGCTGGTCCGCGGGATTTAAAATTATAAATTTAGTGGTCTCTGAGGTTCGAAAGTTTGGTGACCCTTGATCTAGAGGACTACTCAGAGCAGGGGAGGGAGGAAATCATATTCTGAACTGCACCCAACCACATTAAGATTATCCAAGTGAGCACGGTTAGATTCTTCCTACTGCAGCTCCCAGCCTGTCATCACTACAACTTTGATGAAAGAGCTAGGAGCCAAAAAGAAGGGTGGGGTAGAAAGATGCTTGGAATTATTTGATGGATTGGAAGCCTACTCAGCATGGGGCCTGTAAGTATCCCATGGAACCCACTACCACATGAATTTTTCATTCAGCATATACTTGTAGATCACAGGATAGAACATTGATTACTACATTACGCGGCTTTAAAGATGAATAATTCAACATTGTTCATGTTTAATGTTTCATATGTAGTGTCTCCCCAGATGACATGCACAACACTGGTGCTATCATTAGGAAGAATGAGGTGAGAGCTTCAGGCAGAGATTGTGAATGTATTAAAAGATGGCAAATATTGCTAAGATTGGGTTTTAACAACTTATATTATACTGTATTTAGGTCTATAAATACTGTAGGTAGTATAGCCTGGATGGAAATAGTTAATTTGACCCAGGTTTTGCTATCGAAAGTAACATTAGTATATATCTAATTCTAAAGCTCTTTTATTGTGCAGAATATAACTTAAATATGAGCTTTACAGTGTCTTCCCTGTAAAAAGAGCAGAGGTGGGTTCCTAACAGTTCGCACCTATTCGGTAGAAACGGTTCGTCAAATCTACCAAACCGGTTAGAAGAGGTTCCATCAGTGGACCCGGAAAGCAGGCCACACCTACAGAAGAGGTTCCAAACTTTTTTGAAACCCACCACTGAAAAAGAGTGAGCTATGGCAGTCTGTAAAAACAAATGTAATTGGAGATTATGAAAGTAATTTAGGAGAAACATGGGATTTTCTTTGGACAAGCAATCATAGAAAATTTGAGCATTAGTTTTGAAGCAAATGAATAAAAAAAAAAATCCAGAAAGCAATGAGAAAACATTCTATTTGTTTTAATTGGTTTCTACTTCAAACTGGAATGAAAATAATTGCAAAGAAGACATTTTCCAGATATAAATACATCTAATTACAAAGTTCCACTATATGATCTTATATCTAAAAGTTTTTCCTCTCTGGACAATAGAAGCTAATTTCACCTACAACATGAACAATGTGTCAGGCCTGCAGTCAAATTCCTTTTAGGATCTTTGGCCTGCCACACTCTCTATTGTTTTACTATGCTGTTTCATTAGTGTAGTAATTGGGAGGGGGAATAGTAAGGAGTAGAATTGTAGAATGTGTTGTTGTCATTCCTTTCTAGAAGCCCAAAGTCATTCTTTGTCTCTGCACCTCTGTACGTGACCGGAACTAGATGGGTGGAAATGCCAGTGTGGCAGAGGAAGATTGGACCATGTGATGAACTTTGGGGGGGGGGGGGCAAGATATTGAACTTTCAACTGGGTGGGAATCCCAGGAAGCTTTCAGATTCGGGATTCCCACAGATGTGCCAACATGTCTGTCTTATTAAATTGGAACTTTAAGGATAGCTTTGCCTTGGGTCTGATTTAATTCTGCATGATATTTGCAACGCTGACACAATGATTTTACTATTATATTCTGAACACCACGGTACTCATCTTATCTCACTATGTAATATTCCTTACTAAATGAGATACCTAAAGGAAGAATAAAAACTAGAAAAATGGATTTAGCCTTTTGCTGGCAGGAATGACATCCTGATAATTTATTACGTATTTCATTTGCTTTTCTTAGATTTCAAATTTTAATAAAAATTTGTCCTTTTTTTTTAGCAATCACATGTTCATTTGTTGAACTTAGTTCAAATACTATCTTCTGCTTTTCGATTTCAAATGTCCTATTATCTATCTTAAATCTTTTTTTTTAACTGTGCATATAAAAAGCATTATAAACTAAATCCCTCTGCAGTCAATTGCTCTTGATTTCATCTTATATTCTCAATGATCCTGTTCTTAACAACTCTGGGTGAGTTAACCATATTGCTTTATCTATCTTTTCTGTCCTATAAAAATGCTTCTGTGCTGAGAAACATATTATAAATGCATTTTTGGGCAGTCTAGCTTTATATCTGTTATGGCACTTGTAATATAATAATTCCTAAAATTTACATTAGCCTTCACATTATCTACCATGAAAATCCGTGACCCGTCAAAACCACGGTCCACTAAAGCGCGCCCGATCAAAGCGCGTACGTGACGTCATCAGCAGCGCGACAAATAAAATTAAAAATAAATTAAAATAAAATTAAAATAAAATTAAAGCAAGCCGATTCACGTAAAGGTAAGGGTTAGGTTTAGGTTTAGGTTTAGGTTAAGGGTTAGGTTTAGGGTTACGTTAAGCGTTAGGGTTAGGGTTAGGGTTAGGTTAAGGGTTAGCGTTAGGTTTAGCGTTAGGTTAAGGGTTAGGTTTAGGGTTAGGTTTAGGGTTAGGTTAAGGGTTAGGCTTAGGGTTAGGTTTAGGGTTAGGTTTGGGGTTAGGGTAAGGTTTTTGCATTAATTTTAAATTTACCGCTCACAGCGTGCCGTTTTCGTCGCGCTGTGATGACGTCACGTACGCGCTTTTGTCGAGCGCGCTTTAGTCTACTGCGGATTTGTGGTGGAACCTGAAAATCATCCTATCTTAACTTCCGATCATGCCCTTCTAATTCTAAGTTGTTTTTATTCTTCAGCAGAACCTAGTTTTTCCTCCAGACTAAGCAGCAGGCTGAAGGTGCAATTTCAAGTCAGGCAGATCTTCATATTTGTAAATTCCTTTTATTTACTTGATTCTGTTTCTATACTAATTTTTCTCATACACATTTTTTTTAAAGCCAAATATAAATACCAATCATGGAACAAAAAGAAAACAATCTGAAAGATCTTGAGGAGCAGAGTAGAGAAGTTAATTATTCCATGTCTACAATGAGTGTAACAAAAATCTTTCCTCACGGCTTACCCGTTTATTTTAAATAAATGGATGATTTCCCCTAAAAGCAAACAGCAGTTCTGAAGGTATGCTTTTATTAGCTTTTTATTAATTAAAACTCTCCTCTGTGCCCACTATGAACACATTAGCTGTCATCTCTTCCTGGAATCTCTATTTAACAAAGAAATATGTCAGCTAAGCATAAAAATGTGTTTATTATTTAGCGCCTATTGGTTATGTTTTATTTTTTTCAACAGATTTATATGGCTACCCATGTTCCAATGGAATTCTGAGGAGTCAACAGATAAATTGAAAAAAAGTAGTGCACTGTTCTATTTTGTACAAATCGCAAAACCAATTAAGAGAACTATTTGGAGGTGTTGCAAAGAAACACCTTTAAAATATGTCAGTTGTTTTTCTCATAGAAACCTAAATGGTTTTAATTTGTGTGTGTGGGAATCTTTAGAGAGAGAAAAGGAGAGAGAGAGAGGGAGGGAGGGAGACAGAGAAGGATTTATAAGATAATTTTTCCACATAATTGCTTATTTTACCCATCCCTGGAATAAAAATATATTTCAATAAACAGTCACAAATTTACTCACAAATTTCTTTCCACGTACCTGTTTTTCTGTTAGAATGACTCTCCCTAGAAGCTGATCTTCTAGACCTTTCATGGTGACAGTAAAATCAATTATTGAGGTCCGAGCACTAATCTCAGGGGTATAGGCTGGATTTGGAAGCTTGGTGGTGATATAAAGTCTGAAGCCATTCATCACATCCATTTCTTTATCTCCAACTTTTACCTAATTAATAAAAAACAATTCCAAAATAGATGCATATAAGATGAATTGGACTCCTTCAATCAACCGGTAGATATTCATTAAGTATTCTTTTAATTTTGTACACGGTAAAGAACCATGCCCCTATCTCGAATGTTATGATTGTTGCGCTTTTTAAATTATGTATTGTTTTGTGTTGTTGTCAAATTGTCTGTATCCCCCTTCCCTTGTTTGAGTTTTGAGCCGCCCTGAGTCCCCCTCGGGGGAAAAGGGCGGCATACAAATGAAATAAACATACAACATACAACATAAACACATACAATTAACATAATTAATAGGGAAGTAAACTTGCACATTAGCATAAAACACATAAATGACATTTCTAAAACCAATTTATTCTATATAACTTTCCGTATCTTTATCTGATTTATAAATGGTGAGATTGTTACCATTTAAGATTGTAAGATCTTTTTTTTTTTTTCTCTGCTGCTTATAGATTAATGCTTTAAAAACTCTTAATAATCATACAGACTTAAATCTTACACCTTACATCTTAAAGCTACATTCTGGGAATGTACTTTACTTGTAACCATAAAAATTAATTGAAAAATAAGTTGAAGTAGAACTCAACAAGTAGGGAAGAAAGATAAAAGGAAAATCCTTATTTCTAGAATGAAAAGGATGCAGGCATTTAAGATGTCTCTCAAGGTAGTTCTACTACCTTTTAAATATCCCACTAAAGTTCCAGAATAAAAACTTTTCATCAAAAGATTTTTTCAAGCATTGTACTATGTAGCAACCATAATAAGTATAGTGGACCACACAAAATAAATGTAAGATCATTTATCAAGACAGAGCAAAAATTAAAGACCACTGCTGTAATCTATTCTCTTGAAGATTTATTGGTGACACCAAAGTCAAGGAAAAAAATTGTACTTAAAAGTAGAAACTAGAATTATATATGGAACTAATTTTTTTTGAAGTTGGAATATGTTATCTTTCTCACTTTATATGTAGAACCTGTTTTGATGAAGTTTTTTTCCAATACGTGGTCCAAAGCCGGATCCAACTCCTCACCAACATCTTCGATCAACAATGGCCTTCCAAGAGAGAGACTATCCTCCAAGTGGTTTCTAAAATATTTGTGATTCAGAGAAGTGATCTGAAAAAAAGGGAATCATAATGTTCATAAATTGTGAACGTGGATCGCCAGAAAGGGGAATGACATTGGACTTCACTTGAAAAGAAGTAGCTGCTAAACTAAATAAATAAACTTTATTTATTAACTAACCAGGGTTAAATGTGACTTTTCATCCCCAGGATTCAATCATAACTCTATTAAAACATTATTTGTTTACGATGTATTTAGGAAATTTATATTCCCCATTTTTTCCTCTTTCTTAACAATTTCAAAGCAGAAATGTAATACAGTTAAGTTTTAAAATAATGGAGCTTTTTAAAAAGTTAGAAACAGCAGCAATTCCTATGCAGGGCGGGCAAGGATAGTTGATGCGCAAAATATACATTGCAACGCTTATTGCAAAGCCTCTCAACTATCAAACGACAACCCGGCCTTCACGTGGTGCCCCCTGTTCCCACCAATCGGGCTCTGTCGACCCTTGGGACTGGCGTCCCCCTTGGGTATATCCAGCCGAAACAGCTTCCATGGATCGCTGTATCTACAGTGGCGTCAAATTTCCATGGAAGTCGCCTATACCCACGATGGGTGAAGAGGCGTCAAGTACAAGTACAAGTATTCCTATGCAAAAAAAAAACAGCCTAAAAAATCAATATTGCTGGTTTTCCAAATGAACCAAAGTTTACGTTGGCAAGCAAAGTTGTTCATTACAGTGTATTGTTCTGGAATATTTTCAACTACTCTCTCCGCTGTTTTGCTGCCATCCTGAACATGTTTACTTCCAAACGTGAGTATAATGCCCTCGAAATTAATTCACCTGCAGCTCATTCCGAGTTTCTTTGTTCTTAATCCAAATCTTGCCCTGAGTTTGTGGATCAATCAGCAGAGGGTAACGAGCCGCCTTCGTGACAATGATGCCATTCTGGATTGACAGGTCGTCGTTTGGCAGCCCTTGAAGGTTCCATTCACTGACGGTTGGCGCATCAATCAGCATCTCTGTGAGATTGAGATTGTTCCCAAATGGGATTTTCCGAGTGTTCATTTCTTTTTGCCAGCTGGTTAACAAAAGATTACGGAACTCTTGATTGAAAGGACCAGAATAGGACAGAAAGGCCGTAGCCAGAAGTACATCCCCTAAATTGATGTAGAGAAAAACCACATTAGAAGGTGGTTAAATCCATCTGCAGTGAATATAAAAACAGACATTCAGGCTACGCTTTAAAAAGACTTGGTCATGTTTCACTATGAAACAGGCTGCTGGGGGAAAACTCTTCCTCTTTAAATATTTGATGACTATAGAGGAGAAAGTAGAAGAGAGGTGTATATGATGTGGATATTCTGACTAGTATTATGCCATGCTTTCTCTCTGTGAGCAACTTCCAGCTGAATGTGCTAAATCACACAGAGATTTCTTGCACCAAGACAAAGAAGGGTCAATTTCTACTAGCTGGTTTTGTTATGGCCATATTTAATGCAAGAAAGAGCACGCCTGCAACCAACAATTCCATTATAGCAATAGCAATAGCAGTTAGACTTATATACCGCTTCACAGGGCTTTCAGCCCTCTCTAAGCGGTTTACAGAGTCAGCATATCGCCCCCAACAATCCGGGTCCTCATTTTACCCACCTCGGAAGGATGGAAGGCTGAGTCAACCCTGAGCCGGTGAGATTTGAACAGCCGAACTGCAGAACTGCAGTCAGCTGAAGTAGCCTGCAGTGCTGCATTTAACCACTGCGCCACCTCGGCTCTTGGTATGCACTTTAAAGGAAAGAAAAAACTGTGGCATTTTTGTACAGAAAGGAGAAAAAAAAGGCAAACTTCTCCTGAATTAATAAACTCGGGATGACAAAAGAGCAAACTAGCCTCTGGCTTAAACACATTTCTCTCTGGAATCTGTGATTTCCTACATCAGTCCATGGAGATTCTCAGCCATCCATCTCACGGCTGTCCCAAAGATGCTTTTTTTTCTTTTCAAAAGGCAACTGGAGTTTCTTTGTCCTTCCTTGAAGATGTTTCTTTTCTCATCCAAGAACATTCTTCAGTTCTGACTAAAGAAGCTTCTTGGATGAGAAGCGAAATGTCTTCAGGGAAAAACAAAGTCCAATTATCAGCCCTCTCTAAGCAGTTTACAGAGTCAGCATATTGCCCCCAACAATCCGGGTCCTCATTTTACCCACCTCGGAAGGATGGAAGGCTGAGTCAACCTTGAGCCAGTGAGATTTGAACCGCCAAACTGCAGCTAGCAGTCAGTTGAAGTAGCCTGCAGTACTGCATTCTAACCACTGTACTATCTCGGCAGTCTTCGTTTACATGTTCCTTTTTATTATGGGGAGAAACCCCTTGCAGTCTTTATGGTAAGAGTTGGTCCATTCCAATGATTCTCTGGCTCCCTGCCTACCCAAAATATTCATTTTGACTGAATAGCAATAGCAATAGCAGTTAGACTTCTATACCGCTTCATAGGGCTTTCAACCCTCTCTAAGCGGTTTACAGAGTCAGCATATTGCCCCCAACAACAATCCGGGTCCTCATTTTACCCACCTCGGAAGGATGGAAGGCTGAGTCAACCCTGAGCCGGTGAGATTTGAACCGCCGAACTGCAGAACTGCAGTCAGCTGAAGTAGCCTGCAGTGCTGCATTTAACCACTGCGCCACCTCGGCTCAATTGGCTTTTGAAAAAGCACCTCTGTAACATCAGTGATTCTTAGCACTGATTGGTGATCATTGATCAATCACACCCTCTCAGGGTTCTGCCAAATCCAGACAACGTTGAAAAATAAGACATTAAAATGGGATTAAAAAAAACTGTGAAAAACAGTAGCAACAGTGAATGCATCAATTTTAATTTTTAATATGGCAAATATCAATAAATGTAACCTATACAAATAAAAGCTTTTGGGGGGTGCTGTAAAGTGAGAGCATTGTAAGTCAGCACTGAACCCACCCAGTACTTGCTTAAAAAAACAACCCTTTTTTTAAAAAAAAAATGTTCGATTTAGATTTAGAAAGCTAACTTTGTTAGTCTATTCCTTGCTTGCATTACCATAAACTTGGCAAATTGATAGTGACATGTTATTCCACAACTTGGAGTAAATCTCACCCTTCAAGACGTAATTTTAGCAGACAAAAGTTCCTACCAACACAATGTCATTATTTATCAAAATAACAGAGGATTCCCTGCTGCTTTTAACGCAAAAGAGTGAAAATAAACAGGAACGCAATTTACATGCTTGCAGTCCATACTTGCTGAAAAATACTAAATGCGGCTTATAGCTTTGTAGAAAGGACAGGGGCCCTTCAGCTTACCCACAAGCCTTTCTGTTTGGGCTGCAAACTCTTTACTTTGTTCAGTCCACCTCTCTTTTTCACCAGCCAACCCACTAATAAGACTGGAAGCAGTTTGCATTTTATGCCTGCAGCGTTCTGCATCTTCAAGCAATGTCTGTTCAAAACAAAAATTCACATAAGCAATGGCAACTCGAGACAAAAACTATTGCTAACAGTGTTTGAAAAGATAAATACAAATCCTATCTATTGTAAGGTAAAGGTTCCCCACGCACATATGTGCTAGTTGTTCCCAACTCTAGGGGGCAGTGCTTATCTCCATTTCAAAGCCGAAGAGCCAGTGCTATCCGAAGATGTCTCCGTGGTCATAGCAATAGCAATAGCAGTTAGACTTATATACCGCTTCATAGGGCTTTCAGCCCTCTCTAAGCGGTTTACAGAGTCAGCATGTCGCCCCCACAGTCTGGGTCCTCATTTCACCCACCTCGGAAGGATGGAAGGCTGAGTCAACCCTGAGCCAGTGAGATTTGAACCGCCAAACTGCAACTAGCAGTCAGCTGAAGTGGCTGCAGTACTGCACTCTAACCACTGCGCCACCTCGGCTCATGTAGCCAGCATGACCAAATGCATGACGAAATGCCAAAGACGCACGGAATGCTGTTACCTTCCCACCAAAGGTGGTTCCTATTGTTCTACTTGCATTTTTACGTGCTTTCAAACTGCTAGGTTGGCAGAAGCTGGGACAAAGAACGGGAGCTCACTCCGTTACGTGGTGCTAGGGATTCGAACTGCCGACCTTTCTGATCTCCAAGCTCAGCGTCTTAGCCACTGAGCCACCTTATCTATTGTACTTCCAGCAAATATAAATATCCTTTTGTTTCTATTAACACTGTCAGTGTACCTGGACTTATTTCTTATAAACAATTGGGACATAGATTTTATGCTTATCAGAAGTCTGACAAAAGACATATAAAATAGGTCTATCATGAATCCGGACCTCACATTAAGACAGACATTTGACCAAGGTTCAGATGGACCCAATCCTAATAGACTTTTGAGACTTTTGTAAGGTTCTAAAAACCTGGCCTTTCCCCCTGGGATTTGGGCAAGTTAGATGAGCTTTCTTGTTTTTTGACTTTTTGTTCGGGATGGGTGGCTGGCTTGTTGCTTTAACTAGATAAATGGGAAGAAGGAATCACCTCGATGAACCAGAAGAACAGCCACAACTAAGATAAAAGTTAGATAAAAGAAATCTGATTCCGAGCCAGAATTGCAACTTGAGAAAACATCTCAGATGAAACCCACTCTGTTGCTTACAACAAGAGGAGGGGAAAGACACTCAGACGTGCAAAATGTTGTTATTGTAGCCATATAATAAAAGCAGTATTAGCATGCCTGACGTTGCTTTCTAAGTTTGGTCTACCTTGAAGAGCTGACATCAGGGTAGCATAGATTATATATTGTTATGGTGGTCTTAATTTTTGTATACCACCCTAATTCATTGCTGGGAATCGGGGAAACTTTATTTAAATAAATTTTAAATAAATACATAAATTATTAGAATATTTCAGGAGCTAGATAGCTGAATTATCTTCCCAAATGACCAGAAAACCAATTTTCTCGCACGCTTGAATAACTCGCTCTACATGGGGCAGCCCTTGAAGAGTGTTCGGAGACTTCAGCTTGTCCAGAATGCAGCCGCGCGAGCGATCGTGGGTGCGCCTCGGTACACCCACGTTACACCTATCCTCCGCGAGCTGCACTGGCTGCCTATTGGTCTCTGGATACGCTTCAAGGTGCTAGTTGTCACTTATAAAGCCCTACATGGTATTGGACCTGGGTACTTGAGAGACCGCCTCCTGCCGATTACCTCCCAAAGACCCATTAGATCCCACAGACTAGACCTCCTCCGAATTCCATCTACCAGCCATCTACCGGCCAATGCCGACTGTCAACCACCCGGAGGAGGGCCTTCTCTGTGGCTGCTCCGGCCCTCTGGAACGAGCTCCCCGTGGAGATTCGGACCCTCACCACCCTTCAGGCTTTCCGTAAAGCCATTAAGACCTGGCTGTTCCAGCAGGCCTGGGGCTCCTGAGTTCCATCCCCACTTGAATTGGTGTGCTTGTTGAGACCTTTTAAACTGGCTCTGTACTGTTGTTTGTCTTTATGTTTTTTTTTTCCTTTTGTATTGTGTCCCTTCCCCCCCGGTTTGTTAGCCGCCCTGAGTCCCTCGGGAATAAGGCGGCATACAAGTTGAATAAACCTCTAAACCTCTAACTCAACATGAACTCATCGTGGTAATATTTTCTTGACCATTTGACCAACCAACCCAAGGGGATGGCTATATAAAAGGATTGCCTGTACCCAACAGGAAGTTTACCTGTTTCTCCAATGTGGCCTTTTCGTATTGAGCCTGCACAATATCCAGCTCAGCTTGCTTGGCATCCAATTCAACTTGGGCTTTCTGAAGATCTAAATTGGCAGTAGTCAGGCGATTCTGCTGGATGGCCAGATTTGCCTTAAAATAGATCAACCCACCAAGTTTAAATAAGGGGACTTTGATGCACACTGCGTATCAATAACAGCAATCAAAGAAACATGAACAATAGCTTATGATATAAATTGTTTATAGTTAGCCTAGCAAGGAGGAGCTAAGCTCAATTCAAAGACATTATTAATTTTCTACTTTCTCTTTAAGTATATTTTAAATTGTTTTTGTTAAAGATTTATACCTTGTATTGGTTCTGGGAAGTCAGGGGGGGGAAGGTTGGGGGGGTTGAGGGGGAGGGTGGGAGGGAGCGGAGTTTACTAAGTTGGAGGGGTGTTGGATTTTAAGGTATTATGATTGTACATGTATACTGTTATTTTTTCTTTTTTATGTACATTGAAATGGAATTATAAATACCATCAACATAAAAGGAAGTTTGCTCAGAAGCTGAAATACACCAAGTGAATTAGAGGAAGAGGGGGAAGCAGAGGAGAGAAGAAAGATAGGAAGAGAGGAACAGGAGAGAGGGTGAGGGGGGAAGATGAGGTGTATAAGGAGGAGTGGTAAGGGGAGAGAGGAGAAGGAGAAAGGAAGGGGAAGTAGAGTAGAAAATGATGGAGAGAAGACAGGATGTAGAAGAGTCGGAAGCAGAGGAGAGAAGAAAGATAGGAAGAGAGGGATAGGAGAGAGGGTGAGGGGGGAAGATGAGGTGTATAAGGAGGAGTGGTAAGGGGAGAGAGGAGAAGGAAAAAGGAGGGGGAAGTAGAGTAGAAAATGATGGAGGAAGAAAGGATGTAGAAAGGGGGAGGAGAGAGGGGGAAGGAAGTGTCAGATAAGGTCTGGGGAGCAGAAGAGCCAATAACTGGGGTTTTTTTCCCCTTTTTTTTCTTTTATTTGGTAGTTGATGGTAAGATGAATTGATGTAATTACTTAATAATACAACATGATATTGACTATGTAATAGTATACATGTGATTATATGCTATGAAAATGGAAAATAAAAAATCTTTCTATGCAAAAAACAATAGCTTACATTACAGTACATTGCTGATACAGAGAAAATTGTTGAATTAGTATTGCTACCACAAAATATTTATCATCTTTGCATGCCATACTAAGGCGGCCAAAGACATCGGCATCAGGGCTGTTATATGCCCAAAGATGGAAAGACGAAAATATATCCACAATGGAAGAATGGATTTTGAAACTAATGGAACTAGCTGAGATGGCTAAATTTCAGAGACCACTGCTTGCTTTCTTGAAAGATAAGGAGAAAAATTGACTTTTGATTTTGGTATCTGAAGATTAGATTGGATTGGTTCAGAGAAATATTGTAGCTTTTTAAATATAAGATTATATATATCTGACAATTTAATATCTGTTAAAGTTGAAAGAAGAATATTTTATGAACATTGTTATTTTAGAGTGTTGAGTAGTAGGATTTTAGGAGACTGGTATATCTGTTTAAATTCAGAAAGGATTTCTTCTGTTTTCTCTAGACTAAAACCAATTCGGAACTGCGGCATGATATACGATGGAACTTATTGTTCCTATGTTGTTTTTAAGTTATGTGTTTGTTTTTGTTGATGTGCTTATGTGTTTAAAATAAAAATTTATAAATATATATAGGAATACCTAGAAACTGTCTGCCTTACTTCTTACATAAAATATATTCCATTTAAAAGAAATAAATTTAGTATTTGAGTAAGTGATAGGACTTTTATGTATCAAAACAATTTGGTTTGTTAATGTTTACATTTTGTATTATTGGAATATTATATAGCTTAGAACAATGAAATAAAAATGAAGGATAAAACAGTAGATTGAGGGAAAAAATTAAATAGTGGTGGGCATTAAATTGCATAGATACAACCACGTAGAGGGAGAGGGAGAGAGAGAAGATTAACATCATAAACAAGATTGATAAATATGCTTCTATTCCTGCAGGCCAAATTTATAGCCTTTTTTATAGTTTAAATCCTTCTCTACTACATAAACAAAATAATTTCTAACATTATGGCTGGAATGCTATATCAGTTGAAGCTAGGAAGTCTAGACTTTTCAGTTGAGAATATACCAGTAGTTGTTTTTTTGATTGTTTGATTTGCTCTCCAGGAAGTGGGGAAAGAGAAGAGAGATGTCAAAGAGGAATCATTTGTACATAAGTTTAAAGCACCCTTTTCTCCTATGAAAATATTCTCAAAAGCAGGACCAAACATGCCAATGGAGCCAAATGGAGTGCATTTGGCCAAAGGGAAGCACATCACGCTAAATCAAAACCAAACAAATCTCATTATAGTTTAGTCCAGCATATGATCCCAGTTTAAAATTGTAAATTGCTGTTGATATAGTTTTACTCTGCCTTGCAAACTACATTGGACTTACCTTTAAAGGTAGAACTTCCTTATTTATAGCAAAGAAGGCAGACATTGCTTTGGTCCATGAGCAAAGGCCGGCCACATTTCCACAAACTCTCTTAGCTGTCTCAATATTGTAATCTGCCATTTCAAAATAAGGACTCAGGAGCTCCACTGCTTCTCCATTAATTGTATCTTTTGGAAATTGCTAGAAATAACATGAGAGATATTTTTTCACTTACCCCAAATCAAACAAAATTAAAAATCCAGCTGTTTAATGTTACCCATTCTTTTCTAAGACACATTTCTGTTGTGGCCCAGCAGGTGCTGTTGGAGCTGCTACCAGACTCCGACAGCGAGGGGCGCTCTGAGTCGGCTCTGGAGGAGGTGGAGGACCCTGCACAGGGTTCCGACTCCGAGCAGGGCGCAGAGAGGCTGGTTGGCCACCAGGTGGTGCCTGAGCCTTGGACCAGTGGGGAGGAGACAAGGGAGAGTGAGCTGGACGCCAGCAGTGAATTGTTGCTGAATGCACGCCATCGAAGAGCTAGTAGACGTCAGGAACAATTACGCAATTACAGGAGGTAATTGTACTCAGCTGGTGGTCATTAGGCTCCTCTCCAGACTATAAAGAGCTACTTGTGCACACGGCCCTCTTTGCAGAAGTCAATGCAGGATTGAATGTCGGAGGACATTACTGTGACCTTGGCAGGCTGGATTGCTGCCAAGCCTTATCTGTGTTTATTGCTGCCTGAGTTTGTGTTGCTGCCAAGGTCCTTATCTGTTTGTTCTGCTTGGCTTTCAACCAAGAAAGGTTTTGGTGTCTTGCTATTAAAGTACATTCCAGTTAAGCTTGTCTCGGCAGTCATTAATGGATGGAGGAGGGGGTCAGAACACATTTCTACAGAATTAGCATTCAAAAAGTTATTAATTTTTGTCATACTACAATTTGTGCTCATGAAAGCTTGTCTGTTTACTTTTCCTGATCTTTACTGTGCCTGGATTTTAAACTGGCGCCCGTTTATACTACTGCCATCTTTAATAAATGATGGATTTTTCTACAAGAATTATTGTGCAGCAAAATCTCTATGAACACTTACTCAGAAGGACCAAGGATAGAAATAAGAACAATCTTTGAAATTTCTCTCTCTCTCTCTCTCTCTCTCTCTCTCTCTCTCTCTCTCTCTCTCTCTCTCTCTCTCTGAACTTTTCATATTAATTGGTCATCAGTCTGTTCTGTACTATTTCCAACTGGTAACTGTGAAACTGCAGAAAGCAGCAGTGCAGTCTATCAATACTAAACATACTAACTCCAGACAAAAGATGTGTGTGTGTGTGTGTATGTGTGTGTGTGTGTGTGTGTGTGTGTGTTGATAAATAAATAAAGGGAGACTAGTATAGATCTATTTCAAGCTATTTAGCTCTCATCAGCTAGCCATACCCTTACTGGGATTCGAACCTGGGCTATATTACATCTTAGGCAGTTCGAATCCCAGTAAGGGTATGGCTAGCTGATGAGAGCTAAATAGCTTGAAATAGATCTATACTAGTCTCCCTTTATTTATTTATCAGCACAAATATAACAAAAGGCTACAGTAAAAAATATTTGGTTTCTGTCGTGATGGACTTTTGTGACGAGCCGATGGACAGAGAATGGAAGCAGTAAGCTTCCTCCCATATTTGGGCATACCAGGGGTTGTGACACTAAAGATATATATATATATATATATATAGGCTCGTCACAAGAGTCCATCCAGACAGAAACCCAATATTTTTTACTGTTGCCTTTATTTATTTATCAGCACAAATAAAAACACACACACATATATATATATATATGTATTCCACTACTCCTGGAAACACCAAACCTGAAGTAGTCAGCAGCAGCCTGAAGATGACGAATGTGACTTCGTCGAAACGTCGGCAAGACATCTCCAATTCTACGCAGGAGAAAACCCGAACAACTAGAGACCTACATACTAACACCCGCGAAAACCTCAGAAAAAAATATATATATATATATATATATATATATATATATATATATATATATATATATATATATATATATATATATATATAGAGAGAGAGAGAGAGAGAGAGAGAGAGAGAGAGAGAGAGAGAGAGAGAGATGATAGATAGATAGATAGATAGATAGATAGATAGATAGATAGAGATAGAGATAGAGATAGATAGATAGATAGATAGATAGATATAGAGATAGAGATAGAGATAGAGATAGAGATAGAGATAGAGATAGAGATAGAGATAGAGATAGATAGATAGATAGATAGATAGATAGATAGATAGATAGATCTGTCTGTCTGTCTGTCTGTCTGTCTGTCTGTCTGTCTGTCTGTATGTATGTATGTATGTATGTATGTATTACACATTCATATCTTGTCCAGCCGTATCATCTTTTTTCTTATTAATGCTTTTTGGTATACCTGCAAGTTCTGTAAGAAGTTTCCTGCTGTCATCAGTTTCAAGGACTCCTGCCAGGATGGCATAATGCAGTTTCTCTCCGGGTCTACCTTAGTGGCATTTACTTTCTTCTGGAATAGCAGCAACACACAGTCCATGATACGCATGATGAGGTGAGGTGGCCGACCCAGCGTACGGACGGTCGCAATGTCCGCCGGTTTGATTGTCTACATTATTGAAAGGATGGACAGAATTAGGAATTATCACAGTATTTTTAAGTGCCTAAACAAAATCAGCAGACTTTTTCTATTTAAACTCATTCCACGCTGGGTTCAGGGGTGGGTTTCAACCGGTTCGCAGCGGTCCCTGCGAACCGGTTGGTCGGCGAACCCGGAAGTAACTTCCAGGAACGGCGAAGGGCCCAGCCGCCCGCCCGCAGTCCTTACCCGGTTTTGACGAGTTCTGCGCTTCCACGCATGCGCAGGATGCATACAGCGCCTGCGCGATCCTCCAGGAGCAGCTGGAGCATCGCACAGACTCTAGTACGCATGCGTGCACCGCGCGCGCGTGCACGAGGACGCCGCCGGCCCTGTTCCAACCGAACCGGTTGGAACAGGGCAAGAAACCCACCCCTGGTTGGGTTCAACATCAGCTGATTACACCAATAGCAATAGCAGTAGACTTATATACCGCTTCATAGGCCTTTCAGGCCTCTCTAAGCGGTTTACAGAGAGTCAGCATATTGCCCCCAACAATCTGGGTCCTCATTTTACCCACCTCGGAAGGATGGAAGGCTGAGTCAACCCTGAGCCAGTGAGATTTGAACCGCTGACCTGCTGATCTAGCAGTAGCCTGCAGTGCTGCTTTTAACCACTGCGCCACCTCGGCTCTTACTGTATATTTAGAAATTAAAGTAATTAACATTTCACAGTTGTTGTGTAAGCCAGGACCGCAATGAGCAGCAAAGCTTGGTATGTATTGATCCATCCTTCGGGTAAAATCATTTAAGACATAGCCTATCATGCCAGGTAATATTACCTAGCCAGCTTTGGAGTATTTCAAGGAATTACCATATTTTTCAGAGTATAAGACACACCATTTCCTCCCCTAAAACAGTGTGAAAATTTGGGTGTGTCTTATACATCGAATGTAGCCCCACCCACTGCCCCCCACCACCCTTTGACCTCTGCCTCCCAGCAATTTACCTCCTTGCAGCAAATGGAGAAAATGGGGCTTGTGGAGGCGGCAATAGGCTACGGCAATCCCTGCAGCCTGAAACAGCTGATCGTCGGGAGGCCCCTGCTTAAATTGAAATTGAAAGTGAAACTTGCTGTTTGCTGCAAGGAGGCAAATTGCTGGGAGGCAGGGGCGGATTTTTTTCTTCTTCTAAGCACACTAAACTGAAACAGGCTCTTTGCTGCAAGGAGTTAAGTCAAGAACTTTTTTTTTCCTTTGATCTCCTTTGTTTTAAGATATTTTAGACTGTGTTTGTTAAAAAGCTATACCGTGTACGGGCTCTGGGAAGTCAGGGGGGAGGGAAGGGAGGTGGGGTTTTAGGGGGAGGGGGGAGGGGGAAATATAATATGTGTTAGATCCTAAAGCACATGATTGCACTTGTATACTGTGGCTCTTTAATGTTAGTGTAAAAATAGGACAAGCTGAATATATTGATTGACAATAGAAATACACCGAAGGGAGGAGTAGAGCGAAAGAAGAAAGAGGGGTAGAGAGGGTGGGAGAGAGGATTGGAGGCAGGAGGAGAAGGAAGGGAGGGAATCTATTGGGAGAGAGGAGTGATAGAGGGGGAGGGGAAGTAGGAAGTAGAGGGGAATGTTGGAAGGAAGAACGAAAGTTGGTGGGGGGTGAAAGAGGGTGTATGGTGGGTCAAGGTGGTATATTGGGTTTGTATTTTGGGGGGCATTGTCTATAAGAGGGAGGGCTGTGTTTATTATTCAATGTTATATGCTCCGGTTATGCACAGTATACATGTGATTGTACGGAATGAAATGGAAATAAACATATTTTAAAAAAATAATAACTATAAATGCCTATAGAATGTTCAAATTATTAGACTTATTTTTGAAAGACTGCTTTATTATTGTTCTAGACAACTTAACAAAATGAAGAACATCATCGGGAGCCCCGTGCTTAAACTGAAATTGAAATTTGGAGGCAAATTGCTGGGCAGATTTTTTCTTCTTCTAATCACACTAAACTGAAACAGGCTGTTTGCTGCAAGGAGGTAAGTCAATAACTCTAAATGCCTATAGAATGTTCAAATTATCACTTATTTTTTAAAGAGCCCCAGTGCTTTTGTATCTTCTTTTAAATAGCAGAGAATATACTAGATATACAGATGCTGTTAAAATTGATGTGGCTTTCTGGCATCTGTACAAGTATGGTCTGAAATATAACACCACAAACAGTGTACATCTTCTGTACTGTTTGCTGTTTGGTGCAAGGAGGCAAATGCTGGGAGGCAGATTTCCCCCCCTTGGTTTCCTCCCCGAAAGCTAGGTGCCTCTTATACTTCGGAGCGTCTTATACTCTGAAAAATACGGTAGATAGGATAAGATATATACATATTTGGATGGACAGCTAACAGGAAACCACAGTTTGTAGGCTAAACAGCGCAAATCATGTTCTATGTTGCTTCCAACAGCAGTTAGCAATAGCAGTTAGACTTATATACCGCTTCATAGGGCTTTCAGCCCTCTCTAAGTGGTTTACAGAGTCAGCATATTGCCCCCAACAACAATCCGGGTCCTCATTTTACCCACCTCGGAAGGATGGAAGGCTGAGTCAACCCTGAGCCGGTGAGATTTGAACAGCCGAACTGCAGAACTGCAGTCAGCTGAAGTAGCCTGCAGTGCTGCATTTAACCACTGCGCCACCTCGGCTCTAACTTTAGATTATAACTTTACATTGACATATCTATGTCATAATGAAGTTTTTGCCTTATGTAAAATCATTTTACAATAGCTGATATATGAGCACGGGCATGCGATTCTGCATAAGGGCACACACACACAGAGAGAAACGTTTGTAAGTCTGCTTATGAGATTAGCTGGTACAAATTAATAAAATAGAATATAACGGTTTCAATTTCTGCCTTCGGCTGCTCTGAAGTGAAGGGATTATTGTAGTTAATGTGGTTGCTGGAGAACAAAACATATTTGGCATAGGTAAATAATGTTAGATGCTATTTCCCATACTGGAATCATAATGTATGTATCACACCATTTCTCCATCTTTCTGCATCAGATGGTAGTTCTATTTCTGTCAAATTAAACAGGCAGCGGTTATTTGAATTGATGTGGCCTGCAGTTAATTTGTCTAACGCTTTCTGCCAAGCGGCGGATCTACGGGTTGTAAAATGTGAATGCAAATCAGTCATTTTGCCTACGTATTGACAGTGACTCTTTGGAAGTTTATATTTAATAACATTAATTACATTGCAGGGCCTGCAGGGGACTGCATGATATATGAAAATCCTGACAATCTTTAATATTGGTTGAACTTCTTGAAAAAAGCAGGTGATGCACCATTTGGACTCAGAAGGATGTGATTAATTCCTTCTAATAAATGCAGTCCATTGGTACTCTGTGTAGATTTTAGTAACTGTAGGATGCTATATAACAGGAGGTGTTTTGTTTTTTTACTTCTTTGACGTATTTTCAGAAATAATAGATACCCTTCCTGTTGGAGATTGCAGGATCTATCACCAATGCTATGCGTCGGCTTCTTTTTGTAAATTGTTTTCATACTTGAGGTTTATTCTCTGTGTGCAAAGCAGAGGTGGGTTCCTACCCGTTCGCACCTATTCGGTAGAACCAGTTTGTTAAATCTACCGAACCAGTTAGAAGAGGTTCCACCAGTGGACCCGGAAAGCAGGCCACACCTACAGAAGAGGTTCCAAAAATGTTTGAAACCCAGCACTGGTCCTTGGATATGATTATTCTACACTATCATGCTCACAAAGAGGCTCTTTACACAAAGAGGCTAAACCCCACGTATGGGGGGGGGGGGAGGGTGGAAACCTGAGCAACATTTGTAGAAAGACAGTGAATCAAAGGGGGATGTATGTGACATAATTTCACTGATGATGGAAAAGGGAAAGGAGGGAGTCAGTGGTGGGATTCAGCCAGTTCGTACCTATTCGGGAGAACCGGTTGGTAACTTTCTAAGCAGTTCGGAGAACCGGTTGTTGGAATAAATCTTTTGTTTTTCCCCACTTTACAGGGCTAATCTTGTAAGGAAGGCAGGAAGGAAACATTCTGGTGTTGTTTCTAGCCTAATCTTTATTGACCTGCTTACAGAAACTCCCTCTCCGGTTAACCCTTATTACCATAGTAACAACTAAGGTGAAGTGCCCATCAACCTGAGTGACATTGAATTGGCCACGCCCACATGATCACATGACCATCGAGCCCCGCCTACCCAGCTGGTCATTAGGGCAGAGAACTGGTTGGTAAATTATTTGAATCCCACCACTGGAGGGAGTCCACACATTAGTTTCCAACCAGGGATATATTTCTGAGAGAACAGCATATCTGTGCGAGGCAGACAGTGGATTCGCCTTTCATTCTTCATTAACCTGTAAAGCCGCTTCAGCCTCTTCCAACGCAGGTTTCGCAGCCTCTAATTTTCCCTCGGCAATAGCCTTGTCTGCTGAAATGCTGTCTACGATAGCCTGGGCTATGTCCTTCACTTTCTGAACTTCGGCTTTCACCTTTTCAGCAGCCTGAGCTGTCACTGTGACTTCTTTTAACACCTAGGGAGGACATTAAAAAAAAATGGAAGAAAATAAATGAATGGAAAAAGAAGTAACTATGGTTGCAGAAAATAATCCTTTGCCAAGAGTTTACATTATACCCAAGAGCTGGCAAAGTGCTTTGGGTTTAGTAAACAAGCAGTGTGAGACCCCATAGGCCAGAGGAAACCTAATGTTTTGTTACACAATATTTACTATTTTAGGCTGGCTGAGCCCCATGTAGCCCTTGAAAAGTGTTCGAAGACTTCAGCTAGTCCAGAATGCAGCTGCGCGAGCGATTGTGGGTGCGCCTAGGTACACCCACGTTACACCTATCCTCCGCGAGCTGCACTGGCTGCCCATTGGTCTCCGGACTCGTTTCAAGGTGCTAGTTATTACTTATAAAGCCCTGCATGGCATTGGACCTGGGTACCTGAGAGACCGCCTCCTGCCAATTACCTCCCAAAAACCGATTCGATCACACAGGCTCGGCCTTCTCCGGGTCCCATCTGCCGGCCAATGTCGGCTGGCGACCCCCCGAGGGAGAGGCTTCTCTGTTGCTGCTCCGGCCCTCTGGAACGAGCTCCGTGTGGAGATCCGGACCCTTACTACCCTCCAGGCCTTCCGCAAAGCCACCAAGTCCTGACGGTTCCAGCAGGCTGGGGGCTGTTGAAGTATCCAGCCCCGCTTCATTTGTGACTGTTGTGTATTTTAATATTGTTTGTATTGTCTTATTTATCCCCTCCCCCGTTTCATTGTGAGCCGCCCGGAGTCCTTCGGGAGTGGGCGGCATTCAAAACCAATAAACGAAATGAAACGATGTAGGCGAGAATAGGATTTTTTGTGGATTCTTAATTTTTTGATCTGTGTTTTATGACTTATAATTCAACTTTCTTCTGATTCTTGTTTTAAAATAGCCAGGTATTCTGGCGTCCAGAGGCAGAAGGACTATAGATGGAGGAGGCCTAAGGGCTGCAATAGCAATAGCAGTTAGACTTATATACCGCTTCATAGGGCTTTCAGCCCTCTCTAAGTGGTTTACAGAGTCAGCATATCGCCCCCACAGTCTGGGTCCTCATTTCACCCACCTCGGAAGGATGGAAGGCTGAGTCAACCTTGAGCCGGTGAGATTAGAACCGCTGAACTGCAGATAACAGTCAGCTGAAGTGGCCTGCAGTACTGCACCCTAACCACTGCGCCACCTCGGCTCTCTGCATGTTATATGATGTGGCCTTTTTATGACCAACAATACCAAGAATTTTAGCTTATCGTAACTGAAATTTAGAGAGTTGACATGTGTAGAAGGGCACCAATTAGGAGAAGTCTACTAACTAATTTTCTTCCAGTTTTTCCCATTAGTAAAAGAGTTGAAATAAACACACTGGACTTTACCATATCAGCTTTTTCATTGGCAATCTTAAGTTCTTTCTCTTTGGCTTCCAGCTCTTTACTCAAAGCTGCCACAGATTCAGAAGCCTCTTTCAGTTTCTCCAGTCCAGTATTCATTCTGAAATGAATAAAACCATCAATAAACGTGTGTGCGGCTAAAACAATATTTGATTATTCCCTTTCCCCAAAATAAGAGGTGGTTAATCTGTGATCCTAGAACTATTTGTGGCCTTTGGCTTAATTTTATAAAGCGTAATTTCACAATAGCAATAGTACTTAGACTTATATACCGCTTCATAGTGCTTTCCAGCCCTGTCTAAGGAGAGTCAGCATATTTACAGAGTCAGCATATTGCCCCCAACAATCTGGGTCCTCCTTTTACTGACCTCAGAAGGATAGAAGTCAACCTTGAGCTGCTCAGGATCAAACTCCTGGCTGTAATACAAATTTAATATAAATGCCTGCAATACTGCATTCCCATCACTGTGCCACCAAGGCTCTTCGCAAACCTTCTAAAGCAACCAGTTCAGATCTCTTAAACATATATCACTTCCTTAGAGACTAGTTATTGGGTTAAGCTATTTGGCAAGACAATAACTTACTATTAAGAGTATCAAAGCACCTCACCTGTGGGCTAAGGTCTGTACCTCAGCATGTTTTTCTTTGTATATAGCTTTATATCCTTGAATAAAGGACAAATAAGACTTGGGAGTCACGTGGGTGGACCGACGATATCTTTGAAAATATTCAACACATTTTTCAGCAACTCCATCTTGGAAGGAGCCCATACACTGCACCATCTGTTTTTTGATATCTTCAGTGCAGTCAATTTCGTACGATGACAAGAAATGCTCCGATACTAAAAATGAGATTTAATGCCTTATCAGTATAAACACCACTTCATTCTCTGGCAGAAGAAATTTAGGATGACCCCTGACCTATTTCTTATTATTCTTCCCCACTCCTCCATCTCATTCATTACCATGGACTTCTCTTCTTCCTTGAAAGAAGCAAAATCAACTTTCTGAGCTCCTCTGATGGGCACACTTGACAGATAAGTATGAACTAGGTGATATTCAGTTCACCAAAAAATGCGCGCCTGACAAAAGCGTGCCGATGAAACCGTGCTGAGGAAACCGCGAGGTTGAAATCGCGCTGACGAATGAGCGCAGAAGCACGCCGACAGCAGCGCGCCGACAAAAGCGCTCCTTCAACAAAGAACCAACAACAACCTACTAACCCTAACCCTAACCCTATCCCTAAACCTAACCCTGAACCTAACCCTAAACCTAACCCTAAACCTAACCCTGAACCTAACCCTAAACCTAACCCTGAACCTAACCCTGAACCTAACCCTAAACCTAGCCCTGAACCTAACCCTGAACCTAACCCTAAACCTAACCCTGAACCTAACCCTAAACCTAACCCTGAACCTAACCCTGAACCTAACCCTGAACCTAACCCTGAACCTAACCCTGAACCTAAACCTGAACCTAAACCTGAACCTAACCCTAACCCTAACCCTAACCTTAACTTAAATCGCGCTTTTGTGGGCGCAGTTTTGTTGGCACGTTGTTGTGGGCGCGTTTATGATGTCGCGATTTTCTCGCCGCGGTTTTGTCGGCGTGCTTTTGTCGTGCACACATTTGTCGGGTCACGGTGATATTCAGAGGAATTCCAGTGGGCAGAGAGTCAACATGGTGTTTATAACCTCATGATTGAAGCCTGTCCATTTTTACATATTTTGTGTGTGCGCTGTACATCAAAAGCAGGCTTCAACTGCATGAGCATCTTGATTTTTTGGCAAGTCTCTTACTGCAAATACCTTTGATGATCTCAAAATTAGACCCATGACCTCAAACACTCTAATATATTGATATATGCAATAACATTAAACCACTGCTAACTAATATGACTTTCAAGGCATGTAAATTATGGGCAGAGGGAGCTGAATGTTCTAATTGCTAAAGTAATTGCAGTCTTGACATATTTTTTTTCTTTTCTTTTTTTGATGCAGGAGGTTTGACCTTATTACTCCTGCTCTTTCTCATTTGTACGTCACAGGATCTCTGCTTATAATCTCAGGAGTGAAATCAGCTTATTTCTCTTTACTGATGGGTAATCCTCCTCCTGTAATTATTGGGAGCAAAGCCAGTATTCTTGTTTTGATGGAATTAAGAATCCCCTTGCTTTAGGAATAAGTAAATGGGTCTCATTTAATTTTGTCATTTGCATTTCTCACATCCAATTATGTTTCAAAGAAAGACATTCCACTGCAGAAGGCTTGCTCAATCACTAATGCTTCACATGTGGAGACAGAAAAGTCTCTATTATCAACACTGAAACCGTCAACACAGTATTTTCCTTGGATGGCCTTATTCTAAGGGGTTCACCGACAAAAGGGCGCCCGACGAAACCGCGGTGACAAAACCGCAAGTTCTAAACCGCGCCGACGAATGAGCGCTAAAGCGCACCGACAACAGCGCGCCAACAGAAGCACGCTCTAACCCTAAACCTAACCCTAACCCTAAACCTGACCCTAATCCTTACCTTAATGTAAATCGCGCTTCTGTCGGCGCGCTGTTGTCGGCGTACTGTTGTTGGCGCGTTGGTGATGTTGTGGTTTTCGCGCCGCGGTTTTGTCGGCACGCTTTTGTCGTGTGTGCATTTGTCGGGTCACGATTCTAAGGCTATTCTAATTTATCCAAAACATTTCAAAGTTTGGCCAGGATGTAAAAATAACACATTTAAATTTCGAAGATAATATTCTAAGTTTATTATTTTCTCTGGAATGGGAGAGGAAGCTATAATCAATGAATAGGCATCAAAGCAACCCTCAAAATAAGATTCCGATACTGTTTTGAATTCTACTCAGAGTAATAAAAAAAAAAAACACTGACCCCGGAGTAAATGATGTACTAGAGAAGAGATTTTCATCATGTTAAAATTACTGATAATGTTATAAACTTTTCCAATAGTCAAACATCTCAAACCTGCAACGAGCGCATCTTTGGGCCAACGGCTAAACCAGTCTATAGTGCAACCAGAAATGAGCGCAGGGAACTTCAAAGCTCTGTTTCGGAATTTTTCACCCACTGGTGAAAAACAAAGAACCACATGCAAGTTCTGGCGAACTCTAGTCATGAAGTAATCATATACATTCTCATTGGTGGGAGGACGGCGTGGATGCTCCCTCTTCATGAGTGGAACGAGATCACCAATGATTTCATCGATTTCATCACGAGCAAACAGGTTGGAAACCTAAACAGGAAGAATATTTTTATTGTACCCCCACATACAGTCAGCTGTTATTATTATTTTTTTGAAGGCATTTAGCTACCTCGTCAGAAGCGCTCTTTTTTTTCCACTTTTTAAAACATTTTTTCCTGCCTGTTCGCCTGAACCGGCAGGAAAAAATGCTTTAAAAAGCAGGGGGGGAGCGCCTGACGATCACGTGGCTCACAACTGATCTGTGAGATTCAGTGGTGGGTTTCAAAAAAATTTAGAACCTCTTCAGTAGGTGTGGCCTGCTTTGTGGGACTGGCTTGCAGGCCATGTGACTGGGTGGGAGTGGCTTGCCAGCCATGTGACTGGGTGGGCATGGCCAACTTGTAAAATGTGGTGAAACTCACTTAACAACGCTCTTGCTTAGCAATCAAAATGTTGGCTCAGAAACTCTGGCATTTGAAGCACGCAAGTCTTAACCCTTTAGGGAAAAAACCCCAGGGGTGTTCAAAGTTGACAGCTTTAAGACTTGTGGACTTCAACTCCCAGAATTCCTCCTCTTGGTCTTCATCTTGATGATATGCGGACGGGCAGGGGGAGGGAGCTGGAACCGGTTCTAAACGGCACTGTAGATTTGTGGAACCTCTTTTATAGAAGAGGTTAGAACTGGCAGGAACCCACCCCTGGTGTGATTGTAAGAAACTTTTTTTCCGCTTTTTAAAGCATTTTTTTCTTGCCTATTCACCCGAACAGGCAGGAAACAATGCTTTAAAAAGCAAGGGAAGCTTCCGACAACTTCACATCTCACAGCCGAGCCGTGCAATCCTCAGAAGCTAATTTTTACTACCAGTTTGCAGAACCAACAACAATCATCCCTACCAGTTCGGGAGAACCAGTAACATTTCACCCCTGATTTTAATTATAATTCATTCATTGCTATTTTATTATTAACTACTTTAAGTGCTAGTTTTTTTGGGGGGGGGGAAGAATAGGATATGCCAATAAAATATTCACGTTTAATTTTCCTTTCTCTTCTCTTTTATTCTTAAAATCTGTGGCCATCCAGATGTTACTGAATTACAGTAACATCCAGATGTTACGGAATTACAGCCCCTAATCTGCCTTGCTAGCTAAGGCTTCTGGGAGATGATTGTCAGTAATATTTGGAAAGTAACAACTGGCAATCTCTGTGTTTTTGCCCTAGAAATAAAATATTCTCAATCAATGTGATTATACTAAAAGTCTGTCTTTACTGATTTATAATACTTCAGTAGTAAATTAACTAAAGACTAAGAGCTTGATCTGCTCTACATATTTATTTAAAAAAATCAGTATTCAGCGGGAAAGTTTTTTCATCAGCAGTGAACTCAAGCATAGAATTTTACAGAATCAGTTGGTCAATATAACCTTATCAGCCAAGCTCTCTGTTTCTGAAAACCCAGGGCTAATTCAATGCCAAGAAGAAAGATGAAAATCCTACTTCTCCTGATGATAGAACATTGTTCATATACTCCAGGAAAGCTTCATCTTTTATTTCATTATCTGAAAAAATGAAACTGATTCCTTTCCCTTGCTGCCCAGCAGTCTTATACAGATGTTTCAAGTCTTCCATCAAATTAGATGCATTGTAGGATCTAGAAAAAGGGGGAAAAAATAAAATTGTCACAAACAATCCAAGCTTCCTAGCCTACAAATAATTTTGATTGAAACAAGGTGCCTTAAAATGAGAACAATTTATTTTGGCCTTTCTGCTCAGTGCCTGTTTTAATGGCTGTTGCTTTTAGAAATGTGTAGTATATCTCTACCTGGTTGTATCTATACAATTTAATGCTCACCACTATTTAATTTTTTTTTCTCAATCTACTGTTTTAGCCTTCATTTTTGTTTCATTGTTCTAAGCTATATAATATTCCAATAATACAGAATGTAAACATAATTAACAAACCAAATTGTTTTGATACATAAAACGCCTGTCGCTTACTCAAATACTAAATTTATTTCTTTTAAATGGAATATATTTTATGTAAGAAGTAAGGCAGACATTTTCTAGGTATTCCTATATATATTTATAAATTTTTATTTTAAACACATAAGCACATCAACAGAAACAAACACATAACTTAAAAACAACATAGGAGCAATAAGTTCCATCGTATACCATACCACAGTTCCGAATCGGTTTCTTTGCAGTTAGTGTTTTCCCTACTATACATTTCTATCTTTCATTCATAATCTCCTTATTCGCTATCCATTTGTATGTACATTTCTTAATTTATTTAAACTTAGCTACTTATGACCAAATATTATTTACCTATATTATGCTTTATATTTTTACTGTCATTTATTCTCTTACATACAGTTATAGATATACATTCACATAATTATTCTTTTTCTTTGCCATTCTTATATTATTATTCCATTTGAAAGGTTATAAGGTATAGTTTAAAATGCTTTGTTTACCATCCTTCGCACCTGCTAAGACACCACCTTGTTTTCTCTTTCTTTTATTTTCTCCTTCCCTTTCTTCTCTACTTCCTTCCTCCTCTATCCCCTTCTCCCTTCCCTTACCTCTTCCCTACTCCTACCCTTTTTCTTCTCCTTCCTAACTTCTCTCCTACTCTTTCTTTCTCTTCCTCCCTCCTCTTCTTCTTTTTCTCTAGGTATTCCTATATAAATGTCTATGTATTCTTTCTTTTGCTAGGATGGTAGAGAAAATTCATTTTTTATGTTGCTTCATTAAGAAAACAACTGCTTTGAATGTTATATTTTGTGTTCCAGATAAGGGTGAACATTTTCTATTGCCTTTTCTTAACTACAAATGGTTATTATTTTCCTGTAGTATTGAGTGCAATATTCCCTCTATAACCATTTATAGAATTTGAGAGAGTTTTCATTCAACTAAATCAGGGAGGCAAAATAGTTACAATAGCAGGCTAATGATTATATAAACCTGCACCTCTTAACATGGGAACTAGCACAATAAGTTTCACACGTCATTTGATTTCTTTTATAAAATAAGCATCCATTTCGATACTGTGTTTTATTCGACAGGTTACCTTGTTAATGTGATCTGGAACATATCATAGCCTGCAATGAATGATGCCAGTTTCGTCAAGATTTGCTTTCCAGATCCCCCAACTCCAACAAGTAGGGCATTTCCTCGGGGAGTGCGGATCACACGAGAGATCTACAAATCACAGCACCATTTTGTCGGTTGCATATTTAGAATAACACAAGATTAAGCAGATACTTGATAGATCCCTGCATTGCACCACATCTTTAATATGGGTGGCACAAAGGTGATCCCAGTCTTTGCACGGATCATTCCATAAACTCTTTTCCAACAATATAAGCTCCAGGTTTGGCCACAGACAATTTGCTTTCTACAGTGGTGGGATTCAAATAATTTGACCACCGGTTCTCTGCCCTAATGACTATCTGGGTAGGTGGGGCTCGGTGGTCATATGACTGGGTGGGCATGGCCAACTCAAGGTCACTCAGGTCGATGGGCGCTTCGCCTTAGCTGTTACAATGGTAATAAGGGTTAACCAGAGAGGCAGTTTCTGTAAGCAGGGCAATAAAGATGAGGCTAGAAACAACACTAGAATGTTTCCTTCCTGCCTTCCTTACAGGATTAGCCCTGTAAAGTGGGAAAAAACAAAAGGAGATTTCTTCCAACAATCAGTTCTCTGAACTACTTAGAAAGTTACCAACCGGTTCTCCCGAATAGGTGCGAACTGGCTGAATCCCACCACTGGCTTTCTAATATCAAGGATAAAGTGATGCTTCTCCTATTTTTTAACAGAAGTTTACAGATTAGCATTTGAATCCATACTGCGATGGCCAGCATCTTCTATCACATCCAAAATAGAGAGTCTAGCTTAACATAACATGATCAAGTACCTGGAATAGTGTATAATTTGGACTGATTTAATTGCTAATAGGAATCTTTCCCCAAAGCCCACCTTGGATAGCAGGTCAGGCCACTAACATCAAAAAAAACTGTCACTATGTAATGAATCAGTGCAATGATAGAGATACCAATTACAGTTTTAATAAAACAATTTTTTCTGGCAAGGAAGATCATTTGGGTTTGGAACTATATTTTTAGTTCTTATTTGCATAGAATTTTCTTTCTCAGGAAAGTGCATAAGACCTGGGTACTTGAGAGACCGCCTGCTGCCAATTACCTCCAATAGACCGATCAGGTCCCACAGACTAGGCCTCCTCTGAATTCCATCCGCCGGCCAATGCCGACTGGCGACTACCCGGAGGAGAGCCTTCTCTGTGGCTGCTCCGACCCTCTGGAACGAACTCCCCGTGGAGATCCGAACCCTCACCACCCTCCAGGCCTTCCGCAAAGCCCTTAAAACCTGGCTGTTCCGACAGGCCTGGGGCTAAGGAGCTTTTGCCCCCCTTCTCGAATGGTATGGTTGTTGTGTGTTTTTTAAATTTTGTATTGTTATGTTCGTCTTTTTATCCCCTTGTCTGTACCCCCTTCCCTGATTGAATTGTGAGCCGCCCTGAGTCCCCTTCGGGGAAAAGGGCGGCATATAAATGTAATAAATCCAATCCAATCCAGTGACTTCTGTTCCTACGGAGGCTGCATTAATAAATTCAAACTCTGATCTCTTCAAAATGTCACAGTCACCTTAAGAGGCCCTGTATATTGAGCATGCTGTACTGTCAACAGAAGAAGTCTGATTAAATATAGTGTCAGAGGTAAGCCAAAGCATTACTAAAGCAATAACACAATCTCTTGGTTGCTGAAACAATGATTTATTTCCGCTTAGCTGAGAAATCTCACTCCTGACTACCTCAATCTGACTATTTTTAAAAGAAAAATAAAACTCGCCTCACAGAGACTAGAGCAAGACCGCTGACTGAAGCAGAATCCTACAGGAATGACAGGTGAATTAGAGACAATCATGACTGCTCTTGCCCCCTATAATCTGACACCAAGATAGCCATCATATGCTTGACAGTAGGGCTGGTCCTGGTTAACCTTCATCCCCATCCTTAGTACAGTTAGTATTAGGCACAAATGAATGAATCTATTTCTCACTGATATAGCAATAGCAATAGCAGTTAGACTTTTATACCGCTTCATAGGGCTTTCAGCCCTCTCTAAGCGGTTTACAGAGTCAGCATATCGCCCCCAACAACAATCCGGGTCCTCATTTTACCCACCTCGGAAGGATGGAAGGCGGAGTCGACCTTGAGCCGGTGAGATTTGAACAGCCGAACTGCAGAACTGCAGTCAGCTGAAGTAGCCTGCAGTGCTGCATTTAACCACTGCGCCACCTCGGTATTATCACTAATACATAGTTATACCCACAGAATTGTTAATCTCTAAATATACCTTTTTTAAAAAAAAATACCAGCCTTCTATAAAGTCTAGGGCAGAACCCAGCACCAGCTTTTCTCACTCCTATAGGTGACTCGGTGCAGGATGGAGAATTTTAACTACAAATGAATGTACAATAATTTTACAAGACCGGTTTTTATTGGATAAAAGTCTTTTGTTTCCTTTTCTTGTAAAAAAAATATATATAGATGCTCATCTTTACATCAATTTGGTTTTTTATACTTTGAAAGATTTGTCATTTAGTTCTCTAATGTCAACGGTTCACCGACAAAAGCGCGCCGACAAAACCGCGGCGAGAAAACAGTGAGGACGAAATCGCGCCCACAGAAGCGCGCCGATAAATGTGCGCCGACGAAAGCGCGCCATCAAGAAACAACGCGAAAACAACATAATACCCTAACCTTAAACCTAACCCTAAACCTTACCTTAACCCTAATCGCGCTTTCATCAGCGCGCATTTATTGGCACGCTTCTGTGGGCGTGATTTCATCCTCACTGTTTTCTTGCCGTGGTTTTGTCGGCATGCTTTTGACATGCGCGCATTTGACGGGTCACGAGTGTCAACACTGATCATGAAAGCAGTGTTTTCTGGAACCTTTTAGAATACACATGAGTAAATCTTTATTCAAGAAGGTTCCACTAATTACATCTGAATATTGTTAGAATTTGTGCAGATGAAACTAATGGATTTTCAAAGGTTTAACTCAGGTATATGAAATAATCAAAACTTAACTAAAGCAATTGTCATGTCCACTGATACCTTTATTAAGTGAATCATAGCATCGTTAAAAAACACCAAATCCATTCCTGCCCCACGGATACTCTCATTATATATTTGCAAAAACATGTTCAAACGGTCCTTCAGGGCGCCGAAAGATTCAATGGATTCATATATTTTAGGCATGTCGGTTTCTGCTTCCTCCGGTTCGTCTCCTATAAGAAAATAACGCTTCCAATTAGTATGAAATTGCGTACCAATCCTGTGCGGCTTCTAACTTTACAGTCCGCTGAAAAATGAAGACGGGTATTAAAAATGCATGAATATTGATGACTACAAAGGCAACAGGTGACAACAGTGAGAAGCAGTGCAGAAGAATAGGATTTAGCAGATTTCTGGCTTAATGGCCCACCTAATTAGTCAGAAGAAATAGAAGTTTTAAAAACTGTCATTTTGGCTGTTTGCGCAGTGATATGGCTGATGAGTTCCTTGGTACTTTGCTGACCCAAGTGGATGTGGCAATATTTTTCCTCTTTTTCGGGGCTTTAAACTAATACACTGAAAACTTGTGTTTGTGTGGTTTAACAAGGAAATGTGGCTCTTAATTAATACGTGGCACGACAAAACCGCGGTCCACTAAAGCGCGCCCGATTAAAGCGCGTCGCTGACGTCATCAGCAACGCGACAACAACAACCGCGGAGAAAAAAGGGTGCTTTAAAAAGCGCTTTTAAAGCAAGCCGATTCACATTAAGGTAAGGGTTAGGTTTAGGGTTAGGGTTAGGTTTAGCGTTAGGTTAAGGGTTAGCGTTAGGTTTAGGGTTAGGTTTAGGGTTAGGGTTAGGTTTAGGTTTAGGGTTAGGGTTAGGTTAAGGCTTAGCATTAGGTTTAGGGTTAGGTTTAGGGTTAGGTTTAGGGTTAGGTTAAGGGTTAGGGTTAGGGTTAGGGTTAGGGTTAGGGTTAGGTTTAGGGTTAGGTTTAGGGTTAGGTTTAGGGTTAGGTTAAGGGTTAGGGTTAGGTTTAGGGTTAGGTTTAGGGTTAGGTTTAGGGTTAGGTTAAGGGTTAGGGTTAGGTTTAGGGTCAGGTTTAGGGTTAGGGTTAGGGTTAGGGTTAGGTTTAGGGTTAGGGTTAGGTTTAGGGTTAGGTTAAGGGTTAGGGTTAGGTTTAGGGTTAGGTTTAGGGTTAGGTTTAGGGTTAGGTTAAGGGTTAGCGTTAGGTTTAGGGTTAGGTTTAGGGTTAGGTTTAGGGTTAGGGTTAGGGTTAGGTTTCGGGGGGTTAGGTTTAGGTTTACACGTTAATTTTAGCTTTACCGCTCACAGCATACTTTTTTCGTCGCGCTGTGATGACATCAGATACGCGGTTTCGTCGAGCGCGCTTTAGTCTACCGCGGTTTTGTGGTGGAACCAATTAATACAGGAATGCCAATTTTTTCACAAATAAAATGTTTCAAACCTAGAACTTCCCTAGCCTTGAAATCAGCATTTTTTTTTTAAAGTCTGGACTTTTTTCAGTAATGTTGAAAAAAATGACTGTTTTGAAATTGGAAAAGAGCTTTGTTTATTTCAACTCTGAAGCATTTTGAAGACGTGTATTAATTAGTTATACAAGTTTAATATTGCTTCCTGAAAAAAAATCCCCGCGAATGCAATCACTGGAAGTATACTTCTCCCAATCCAATTAAACATAGCAGTGCACGAAGAAATTAACCAAACTATTTCTTCCTTGCCTTCTCTCCAATTTGTCCCAGTTGGCTGCTTTCTCTAGAAGAAAATATAATTTAATATTGTATGCTGAAATCTTAAATGCCAAATATATATTCCAGAGCCCCAATTAATCTCAACTCCTTTGTAATACAATTATTTTTTTCACGGCATGGTATTACTTCTCAGCTTAGAATTTGGAAATTACTGAGAAGAAATGATAAGAGACTAAATATGAAGAGAAGAGATAAACTTAAGCTGGATAACTTAATGCAAAAGCAAGAACAAGACAACAAGATTTGTAGATCAGCGATCCCCAACATTTCTGGCTTTGCAGACGGGGAGGGGGCAGCGGAATGAGAGGGAGAGGGAATGGATACGTGTTGTGGCCCAGCAGGAGCCGTTGGAGCTGCCACCAGATTCCGACAGCGAGGGGCCCTATGAGTCGGCTCTGGAAGATGTGGAGGACCCTGGACAGGGTTCCAACTCTGAGCAGGGCGCAGAGAGGCTGGTTGGCCATCAGGAGGCGCCTGAGGCCTGGAGCATAGGTGAGAGCCAAAGGGAGCGTGCTCCCAAAGTCAAGCCTTGGAGTAGTGGGGAGGAGACAAGGGAGTGTGATCCTGATGTCATGCATTGGAGCAGTGGGGAGGAGACAAGGGAGTTGGCCCTGGATGCCCAGCAACGGAGGGCTAATAGGCGTAAAGAACAGTTACGCAGTTACAGGAGATAATTGAACTCAGCTGGTGGCAATTAGGCTCCTCCCAAGACTATAAAAGGAATGGCGTTCCACACGCTTGTCGCAGGAATCAACTTATTTACTAGAGCTGGAGAACTCTCGTGGCTCTCTTGGCAGGCTGGATTGCTGTCAAGGTCTAGTCTGTGTGTTAATAAATCTTTGAAGTATCTTTGTCTCGGCGTGCTTTGGTGTAGGACGAGGGGGGTCAGAACAGATATGCATGATCAGTGAGCAAGCACATGTCTGTGCAGCTTCATTTGCACGAGTGGTGAACACATGCACCTGCCACTTGCACAAATGGAGCTGCATGCACACGTCCACTGCTTGCACAAGTAGAGCTGCATGCACATACTTCCAATGGGGCCAAGGCCCGGTAGTGGACTGCGGCCTGGGGGTTGGGGATTCCTGGTACAGGTGATTTGCTAAGAATTGAGAAATACCTGCAGCACTATGGAAAAACTGGAAGCCACACATAGCAATAGCAATAGCAGTTCAACTTATATACCGCTTCATGGGGCTTTCAGCCCTCTCTAAGCGGTTTACAGAGTCAGCATATTGCCCCCAACAACAATCCGGGTCCTCATTTTACCCACCTCGGAAGGATGGAAGGCTGAGTCAACCCTGAGCCGGTGAGATTTGAACAGCCGAACTGCAGAACTGCAGTCAGCTGAAGTAGCCTGCAGTGCTGCATTTAACCACTGCGCCACCTCGGCTCCTGAGTTGCATATTGTAGCTACTATGTCTGTAAAAGTGGGCCATTAAAAAAAGGCAAACATAAAAAGATGTTTGGAGAATTGGATCCACAAATGGCAGCAGATATAAGATTGTTTTGTTATTGGAGAGATACAAGTTGATAGATGGAAGAGTATAATTCAAAATTAGCTAAACTTAGTTAAATCCAGTGGTAATAGGTACAGTTAAATAAAAATTGATAATGATAGTAATGTATACAATTTGATACATTACTGTTATGATAAGTAATAATTGGATATGAGCAGGGAAGGTTAGAAATATTTTTGGACTATATATAAAGATTATTAATAACAATAATAATTATAATAAAAAACAGAAGGAAGGAGAGAAGAAAGGAGAGAAGAAAGGAGGGAAGGAAGGAGGGAATGTAGGAGAGAAGGAAGGGGGAAGGAAGGAGGAAAGGAAGGGGGAAAGGAAGGAGAGAAGGAGAGAAGAAAGGAGGAAGGAAGGAAGGAGGGAAGGAAGGAAGGAGGGAAGGAGAGAAGGAGGGAAGGGGGAAGGAGGGAGGGAAGGAAGGAGGGAGGGAAGGAAGGAGGGAAGGAAGGAGAGTAGGAGAGAAGAAACGAGGGAAGGAAAGAGGGAGGGAGGGAAGAAGAAGTAGGACCGTTGTAAGATAAGATGGATCTATGGGATGGTAAGAAAGCAATCTTCAAGTATATTGTCAACTGTAGGAAAAAAATTGTTTGAAGAAGAAAAATATTTTTTTAAAAAAAATGAAAAAAACAAAAACAAAACTAGATACAGTTAAGTTTTAACTAATAGGAGGAAAATGTTATGATGTAGGATATAGTTAAATAAAGAAAGGATAATGATAATAAATTATATACATGGAGGATTAGAAAAATTTGGTATTAAATATTATGGATATTTAGCTAAAACAGGATATGAGGACTTAATGTTAATGGAGGATTTTGCAAATAAGTAAATGAAATGCCAACATGTGGTTATGTATTGAATCTTGGTATATTTAAGGATGAAGGATGTTTAAATAACTATAGTCAAATAAAAGTGGAGGTATGATGATGTTAATATAGTAAATATTTGAGTTAAGATATTTGAATTAATATGAATTATATTTGATGACGGTGGAAGAGATGCACAAAAGCCTTTTGTAACCAGCTGATACACTTTCTATAATATGTAAAGAAGGAGGAGCTGTATGTTTGTTTTGAAAATAAATAAATAAATTTTTTTTAAAAAGGCAAACATAGAAAGCAAGACTTTACATACAGCAATTATTTCCATGCATTCAGGTCATGTTCTAATAACTCCCCCTTAAAGTGAAGACTTGGCCAATTAATTTACCCTCTTTGTGAGAAAATGACAATACATCTTGTCACATCTTGATTTGTGGGGAAAGCTCCTGAACATTGAAGTAATGCTTAGCAATACAAATACTAGTGTAAGAAAAAAAGGTTTCAAAGCATATTTGCAAGGTCAGAGAAGGACTTCTCCAAGGGGACACTCAGCCATTTTTCAAAATGCCACACTTGCATACTACATCAGGCAAAATTAATTTAAATAAAAGATACTTTGCGCTAAAATAGTTTTCGAACCATGCAAAACAAAATGCTAGCACTACCGTTAATTGCTCAAAGTAAATTCATCTCAAAAGCTGAATCAAGCATTAAAGCACCTTCAATAAAATTACGCAGTGCTTTCTCTGACAAAGGAAAGGTTTCTTTTTTTAAAAAAAATGCCAGTTGTGGGACATTTCAAGTCTTTTAGGATTTTTTTATGTATTATGGCGATTGGCTTTGCCAACTATTTTATTCGGTTCCACCACAAAACTGCGGTAGACAAAAGCGCGCTCGACGAAAGCGCGTACGTGATGTCATCACATCGCGCTGTGAGCGGTAAATTTAAAATTAAAGCGAAAACCTTACCCTAACCCCCCCAAACCTAACCCTAAACCTAACCCTAAACCTAACCCTTAACCTAACCCTAAACCTAACCCTAAACCTAACCCTTAACCTAACGCTAAACCTAATGCTAACCCTTAACCTAACGCTAAACCTAACCCTAATGCTTAACGTAACCCTAAACCTAACCCTTAACCTAACCCTAACCCTAACCCTAACCCTAACCCTAACCCTTACCTTTATGTGAATCAGCTTGCTTTAATTTAATTTTAATTTTAATTTAATTTATTTTTTAATTTTTTTCATCGCGCTGCTGGTGACGTCAGGTATGCGCTTTCGTCGAGCGCGCTTTTGTCAACCGCGGTTTTGACGGGTCACGATTTTATTCTATGTTGAGAATATATTTTTCCTTTATTGTTTTTAAGGCTGCAACGTTTATATTTGCTCAACAAGATCACAATGCTTAGTTTCAGCTTTATCAAATTGCTGGCTCAACTATTGAGAAGCATGCTATATATCTAAGAAATTAGTCCCCATTAGACTACATAGTAAAGCAAAATAGAAATAAAAAACCATTATCTTGTCTACAACTAGCCGTGCTTGCTACATCGACATCTGTGAAATTAAAGATGAACTCCTAAGCGCAGAACTCGAACTCTTAAAAGAAACAAGGCAAATCTGACAAGTTCAGAAGCCTCTAGCTTACCTTTGAAAGACTTTTCCTTCAGACCTAGTATGAAATAAAATGTGTTTCCATTTAAAGAAAATATAGAACTTATTTCTCATGAAGAATTGTTTATGGCTTTCCTACTTATTTCTTGAAGATACAGATTTCAAAGTTCAAAGTTTCAAAGTTTAATGAATTTATATGCCGACCAATCCCAAAGGACTCCGGGCGGTTTACATAAAAACAATTTTAAAAAGAATACTAAAAAAAATTAAAATAGAAAGACAAAGCAAGTTAAAAAGACACAACATGCACTCAACCTTAGTGGGGCTGGACCTCATTCAAGAGGTCAACAGCCCCAGGCCTGCCAGAATAGCCAGGTCTTAATAGACTTTTGGAAGGCTGAGAGAGTGGGGAGGGTCTGGATCTCTGGGGGTAGATCATTCCATAGGGCCGGGGCAGCTACAGAGAAGGCCCTCCCCCGAGGAGCCGCCAGACGACATTGTCTAGTCGACGGCACCTGGAGAAGGCCCATCCTGTGTGATCTTATCGGACGCTGGGAGGTATGTTGCAGAAGACGGTCTCGTAGATATCCAGGTCCTAAGCCATGTAGGGCTTTAAAGGTGATAACCAGCACCTTGAAGCGCGTTCGGAGACCAATAGGGAGCCAGTGCAGCTTGCGAAGGATGGGTGTAACATGGGTGTATCTCGGTACACCCAGTATCGCTCGCACGGCTGCATTCTGGACCAATTGTAGTCTCCGAACACTTTTCAGGGGCAGATTTATCGTATGGTGTGGAAGATATTGCATCACAAATCTTTCCCATGACTCATTCTCAGCGAGAAATCCATACATGCTCTCCTAGAAGGGACTTCCTTTTTATTTAATGACAGCCATTTTAAAACATCATGTACAAGGATTGAAATTCCAAGCATACTCTGATCACAAGTCTGAATTGACTGGAAGTCTCTTCAAAGTTAGTATCCTTGGAATTGTACATTCTGAATTAAGTGGTGGTGATATCTTGCCTTCTTGCAACTGGAATATAAAATAGACTGAAGACAGACTTAGTTTGAAGCTAACTCATGCAAATCAACCTGCTTTTACTTCTTCTGTCCCTTCTAATCATCTCAACTGCCAAGTATAACAATCATCCATAAAGCCTCTGAGCAAATGCTTCTTCTAATATTGACATTTTAAAGCTCCTGAGGAAATGGATATAATTACGCAGATCTTCTCTGGAGTGGTGCTTATCACATCACCTCGGTTCACCCATGTAACACCTATCCTCTGCGAGCTGCACTGGCTGCCTATTGGTCTCCAGATACGCTTCAAGGCGCTAGTCGTCACTTATAAAGCCCTTCATGGTATTGGACCTGGGTACTTGAGAGACCGCCTGCTGCCAATTACCTCCACTAGACCGATTAGATCCCACAGATTAGGCCTCCTCCGAATTCCATCCGCCGGCCAGTGTCGACTGGCGACTACCCGGAGGAGGGCCTTCTCTGTGGCTGCTCCGACCCTCTGGAACGAACTCCCTGTGGAGATTCGAATCCTCACCACCCTCCAGGCCTTCCGCAAAGCCCTTAAAACCTGACTGTTCTGACAGGCCTGGGGCTAAAGAGCTGTTGCCCCCGTCTCGAATGGTATGACTGTTGTGAGTTTTAAATTATGCATTGTTATGTTTCGTTTTTTAATTTTTTGTCTGTACCCCCCCTTCCCTGGTTTGAGTTGTGAGCCGCCCTGAGTCCCCTTTGGGGGAAAAGGGCAGCATATAAATATAATAAACAAACAAACAAACAAACAAACATCAGTAAATAATTTCCGGTGGGTTTCTGACAAATTGGATATAATGCCTTCAAACTAACCAGAAGCTAACTGGGATCTCCTCTACTGAGAAAGTCATTGGTTTATCCAGTCTTATGTGAACCGGTCTTGGAAAACTCCTTAGCTTGTCCGCGTTTTGTGGGATCAGCTGCAGCCATTTTCATGCCATATGAAAATAGATTCTATAGGCATTAACAAAGACAATTTTAGAGCCTAGATCAGGGGTGGGTTTCAGGCGGTCCGCGGTGGTCCCCGCGAACCGGTTGGTCGGCGAACCCGGAAGTAAGTAACTTCCGGGAACGCCGAAGGATCCACCCGCCCGCGTTTCTTACCCGGTTTTGACGAGTTCTGCCCTTCCACGCATGCGCAGAACGCATACAGCGCCTGCGCGATCCTCCAGGAGCAGCTGGAGCATCGCACAGGCGCTAGTACGCATGCGTGCACTGCGCGCGTGCACGAGGACACCGCCGGCCCCGTTCCAACCGAACCGGTTGGAACGGGGCGAGAAACCCACCCCTGGCCTAGATGCAAGCATGGAGATTACAAAATATTTGGTTTCAGCGTGGAAGAAAGGATATTCTTCCTCCCAAGGCTGCAACCTCTCCTGCAAATGTTTTTTTTTCCTCCACCACCTCCTTAATTAAACTACGATGTTAATTGTTCTGCATTTCCAAGTCCAAATCTATTACTTTCTTGTATGGTACTAATATCAAGCGCATATTTTGTTTTTCATTTTAGGTTAAGTTTTTACCTGTTGCTTCAGGTGCATCTCTTAAGAAATCAACAAAGAAAGCTTCCTTGTTGAGAGCCACCAGGACTGCCTTATCACTACCAAGTTCCCCTTCAATGAGCTTTGCCAGTGCCAGATCAAACCACTCCACGTCCTCCAGAGTTGTGAAACGATCGGCGATCACACGCTTACATTCATGCTTCCATAGCTTAATGAGCACCTGTTCAGAGGGAGAAGAGAAAAACAACTGTGTGTAACTTCACCACCATTGGCATTTGCAACATCCAAAATAGATGGTTCTCATGCATATTTATTTTGAAGAGGGTGCTGCATGTGATTGTTTTGTTACTGAAAGAATGCTGCCCATGTTCATTATTCATTCATTATTAAATATGGGAAAGAACCTCGGCTACATTATTTAGGACAGTAAACTCCACATTTAAAAATGTTTTAAATATATATCTGATAGAGCCACAAGTCTTGCATCTAACCATCTTTTTGTATTTGCCTCTGTATGTGTATATTTTTTCAGTTAAGAACTGGGGAAGGAAAAGAGGACAAGGGACTCCAGAATTTCTTTTTAATTGATTTCCATTTGTTTTCCCCTTTAAAAAGTGTGTTTATGTGATATATCCTAACTACCTGCTTTGAGGCTGAGCAAGGGCAATTCAGAATTAAGTTAGAAACGATATCCACGGCTCACTAATGATCTAGCAAGTGTCTTTATGCAGCATGTTAAGCATAGTCTTGTAGCTTGGTGAATTGTGCAAACCCAGCTCACTTCCTTAGTTTACAATTCAAGTTTCAAGTTTATTAGAATTTATATGCCGCCCACTCCCATGGGGACTCTGGGCGGCTCACAACAGACAAGAAACAATTAGAATTTTAAAAAATAGAAATAAAAAATAAAAAATACAGTGTTAAAATTCACATCACCCATTCCATCTAAGCGGGGCTGGATATCAATCAACAGCCCCAGGCCTGCCAGAACAGCCAGATCTTAACGGCTTTACGGAAGGCCGGGAGAGTGGTAAGGGTCTGGATCTCTGCAGGTAGGTCGGCGCAGCAACAGAGAAGGCCCTCGCCCAGGGAGTCGCCAGCTGGCATTGTCCGGTTGACGGCACCTGGAGGAGGCCCAACCTGTGTGATCTTGTTGGTTGTTGGGAGGTAAGTGGCAGGAGGCCGTCTCTCAGGTAGCCAGGTTCTAAACCATGAAGGGCTTTAAAAGTAACGACTAGCACCTTGAAGCGCGTCCGGAGACCAATAGGAAGCCAGTGCAGCTCGCGGAGGATAGGTGTAATATGGGTGTATCTAGATACACCCCATATCGCTCGCGTGGCTGCATTCTGGACCAGCCGTAGTCTTTGAACACTCTTCAGGGGCAGCAATTCAATGTACTGTATGAATCCATTAACTGAAGTTAATTCCAGAGTCAATGTAAACAGATGAGAACAGGGAGCATGATCTTAGTGGTATAAAAATTCAACACATTCACCTTTCTTTCCTTTCGAAAATCACTTATAGATTGACTTTTGCAAAAAGAAAATGTTGACAGTGTGCTTCCTTGCATTTCAATTTAGTTTTGTTGCTCTTCCCTGCTGTGGTGAACTTCCACAAACACCGGTGTGAATATCTAAAAGGAGACCACTGTTCAAGCTCCTCTCTGGCACTAAATGCAGTACCATTACATTTGCTCTGGGCATCTCTAGTCTGAAATAAGGAAATAACTTCCCTAAAAGTGGTTGGCATACTTTCTATGTGTAAAAGCTTTCCACAAGTAGTCCTCAGTTAATAACAATTACTATGTCCATCAGAAATCTGAATATATGATGTATACTGTTTCTTTTTAATTTCTCTGTAAAAATAGGACGAATACATTGACATATAGTAGAAATACACCAAGGGGAGGAGAGGGATAGAAGAAAGAGGGGTAGAGAGGGCAGGAGGGAGGATGGGAAGGAGGGTGAGAAGGAAGGGAGGGAGTGGACTGGGAGAGAGGAGTGGTAGAGGGGGAGGGGAAGTAGGGTAGAGGGGAATGATGGAGGGGAAGATAGAAAGTTGGAGGGGGGTGGAAGAAAGAGGTGTATGGAGAGTGGAAGAGGTATATTGGGTTTCTATTTTTTGGGGTATTGTTGACAAGAGGAATTGCTGCGATTATTGTTTAATGTTGTATGGCCCCGGCTATGCACAGTATATATGTGACTGTATGAAAATGAAAAATGGAAAATAAAAACATTTTAATACAAAAAAGAAAGAAATCTGAATATGCCACCCTTCAGCCTGAACCAAATTATGTGACTCTTCTTGCAGGTGAAGATGAGTCACAAAGGGAGGACTAAAGTGGCAGGCTGAACCGAAGTAGGCCTCAAGCCTGAACCAAACTAGGGTTTCATGATATTAAGCTTTAACTGTTCATATATAAATTGCAAGGTTTGCTTTTAGGACATGGTGCGGTTAGACACGAGTTATTAGTCAGCAAGAAAGGAAGTCTGCACATGAAATATGCTGAAGTGAAGGATCTATTTTAGCCCATCTGCTTGCTTGGCCATTAAGTTGTTTAGTTGACATATATTGTTAGTTCCTCAAAATACGAGCTATGCATGTCCGTTGGCTGACCCATGTATTATGACATCCTGTAGACATAATATTGCTGTAACTCAAGGGCAAATCTTGAGGGGTGTTTCCAAAACTAACAAATGGCTTTGGCTGGAAGTGATAAACTATATAAGGAAGTTCCTGAAACTCACTTGGGATTCAGGCCATTTATTCTTTGCTTTGAACCTGCGCAAATAAACTTTCCCTTCTCTAAAGAGCTGGCTTTTGTGTCTCGTCATTTCCTACAACACTTGGATAAGGATCTGTTAGAAAAACCCAGACTAAGGTAGAAGGCAAACAACAACAAAAATAATTTTAGAAGCAGGACATAGCAATTGATTTCCAAACGTTGCCCCAAGATACTATGAAATAATGAGATTGTACCTTTTTAAAAATATAATTTAGTCTATGAACTAAAAAAAACCCATACATTAATAAAAGAACTAAGTAAATATATTAAATCAGCCTATGATACTAGTTTGCCCCATTTTCTTCCTAGAGAATAGTATTTAAACTTTCTGTCAATTGCTTTTTCATAGCTCATCTTCATTTAGTTTCAATTCCATAAATATCTAGGCTTGGTCCAACAGTGATGAGATTCTGACTAATAATCTAATTTTCTGGTATCCCGACTTTTCACCAAGTATGGCTGGCATCTTCAGAGGCAAAGTGATCTATTCCACAGGCTGCGATCTGGAACTTCTATTTGTAAGCAAACTATTCTCTAATTGAACCAAGTCACTAGAATTCTAGAAAGCCAGTTCCGATTGGCTCTCCCCAGGTGAATTTTTAATTGGTCTGATTTGAAGAAGTGCCAATAAAGCTAATCTTTAATGGTCTGTCTTTGAAACGTGCTATAGGTAGTCCTCAAATTATAACCGCAATTGGGTCCAGAATTTCCATTACTGAGTGATGTAGTCCCAATTACCGCCATTAACCAAATCCCATGGTGTGGGGACGTTTGCTTTTCTCAGTAGCTGGCAAACAATGCTGAGAAATACAACTGTCAGCACAATGATCCTTCCTTAATAAGTATGAAGCCCAAGGGATGCAACTCAGCACAATGATCATTAATCTGATCCTTCCTTAATAAGTGTGGGACATGAGATTTGGCACATAGGCATATTACATCACTTGCAACAGGAAACCATGAGCTGTTCATTAACTGTCCACATTGTTAACCATAGTTTAGCTAATCCAATCAGTACAAACGTCCTTTGATCAATGAATCAGTTTCTGCCACGTAAACTGTTTTATGACAATAAAAAGGGAGCTCTCACAAGCTGTTGGGGGGGGCCTTCCCATTAAGTTTCTTCCTGCCTGTGAGTGATTTCTTCATCACAACAACACCATGGTTGTTAGGCAGGCAAAGATGTGGTGTTGGGTTGAGAAGGGTACATGGGGGTTCAAGGGAATGCACGGTGACTGACAGTGCAGCACAAGTGCAGAGACACTAGGGGAGGATGGATGCGTGAGAGAGAGACTTATCCCAGTGACCTGCAATTTCCTTTGCAGCACCAAAGGCTACAAATGGTGATCATGTGACTGTAAGATGCTGCAACTGGTCACAAGTGTGAATCAATTGACAATCTCCCAGATCGCAAGCACAAGACAACAGGAGTGCTGTGAAGGTCAGAACTCTGAGGATCGGTCATAGACACTATTTGTTCATCACCGTTGCGCCTTTGAACAGTTGCTGAGCGAATGGTCGTAAGCCTAAGACTAATTGTACTACTTATTCATTCAGGTAAGACTGCTGAAGATTCTTTATAATGTTGATTAATTTAAGGCGTGTTGTATCTTGATGTGACGTAGAGCCAAACAGAAACGGGCTATATTGAATTCTAGTGACGTGGTGGTGCATCAGTGGTGGGATTCAGCCGGTTCGCACCTATTCGGGAGAACCAGTTGGTAACTTTCTAAGCAGTTCGGAGAACTGGTTGTTGGAAGAAATTTTTTGTTTTTTTCCCACTTTACATGGCTAATCCTGTAAGGAAGGCAGGAAGGAAACATTCTGGTGTTGTTTCTAGCCTAATCTTTATTTTCTTACAGAAACTGCCTCTCCAGTTAACCCTTATTATCATTGTAACAACTAAGGCGAAGTGCCCATCAACCTGAGTGACATTGAATTGGCCATGCCCACATGATCACATGACCACCGAGCTCCGCCTACCTAGCCGGTCATTAGGGCAGAGAACTGGTTGGTAAATTATTTGAATCCCACCACTGTGGTTCATGTATCTGCACTAATACATTTAGACAGTGTTTGCAATTAAAGTATAATAGTATTTACTACTTATGGGGCTATCTATAATTCTGTTCCTGCAGCTCTTACAGTATAATGTATATAATCAAATATAAAAATGCATCCAATATAAAAAAAATGTGAATTTAATATATAAGAATGACATATATATTACTTACATTGGAATCATTGATTACTTCTGAAATCGTATTAAGCATTCCTTGCCAGATCCTGGAAAGATCCCGGAGATTAAACACATAATGGAATTTGGCTGGAGTTGGCAACATTTTGATCTTGGTCATTTGCCACAACCGCCGGGTCAATGGGACCAACTTAGCAACTGTTGCTCTCACGTCTTCCAAAAAGCCTCTTTGGCTACAATAATGCCCTGTGCCAATCACACCTGGAGAATTCAAGTTAGACACACTAAGAAATCCATCCATTTTCACATCTGACCTATACCGCTGTGAACAACATCATCCAATCACATTAAGATTTGTTAACTGAGTGCAGCGTAGAAACATTTTAAGTAAAATTAATAAATACAGAAGATATTTATTAATTAAAACAGAATATTATGATACCCAGTGAATGAATGCACTTTATAAAAAAATGCCTGAAAAACATAATTTGCTCAAGCACACAATAGCAATAGCAGTTAGACTTATATACCGCTTCATAGGGCTTTCAGCCCTCTCTAAGCGGTTTACAGAGTCAGCATATTGCCCCCAACAACAATCCAAATCCTCATTTTACCCACCTCGGAAGGATGGAAGTCTGAGTCAACCTTGAGCCGGTGAGATTTGAACAGCCAAACTACAGAACTGCAGTCAGCTGAAGTAGCCTGCAGTGCTGCATTTAACCACGGTGCCACCTCGGCTCTTTTTAACAAGCCAACACTGAGGTTAGGCATGACATAGAGCCATGATGGCGAACCTATAATTCGCATGCCACAGTTGCCACACGGAGCCCTCTATGCGGGCATGCAAGTCGTTGCACCAGCCCCACCGTGCATGCACACGCCTTCCAACAGCCAGCTAATTTTCGGGTCTTTGCCGCACATGCATGGGGAGCAGGGGGCATGCGGAAGATGCACGCGCATGCATCGGGGTCATGCACAGGAGGTCACGTGCTTGCATGGGGGAAGCCCAGGGGTTGCAGCACCGCCCTGCGGCCCATTTTTCCCCAGGAGGCTGCAGGAGGGCCAGCTAGGCTCAAAACGAGGTCCGGAGGACGGGGGTCACACGCACATGGTCAGGTGTCATGCGGGGGTGTGCATGCATGTGCAGGGGGGTGGGGCACACACGGGGGATTGCACACTTATTGCATTATGGGTGTGGGCATGCACGCGCATGCTGTTGTGGTTACCCATCACTGGCATAGAGGGATTAAAAGGGGGAAAAAACCCACTGAACTTCCTCATCAAATCTCAACCAATGTAAATTGTTAAAAATAGAATATCCCAGGAAATCTATTTTAATATACATTTCCCAAATCATGGCTCTCCCATATAAACTCATTCCTTTAGTTTAACGGAGCTAACGTTTTTCGTTCACGCTTTATGTTTCTGTGGTTTTGTGGGGTTTTTTCCTCTCTCTCTCTTGTTTTGAAAATAATGACAGACATTAGCAACGTAATACTAATGCTGCAATTCTAATGCATCTGCTCACACACAGTCGAAGGTATTATTTACATCTCCCCTCAAATGTTTCCCTTTCTTAGCTTTTCAAAGCAAAACAAACACACTAAGTGCTACCTAATGAGCAACAAGACTAAATAACCAGCCCGTTATTTTTTTTTTTACCAAAAATCTTGTCAATGGATGGGTTAGAAGGCAAGGTGCAATTAAACACAGAAAACTGTCTCTTCAGTCTCTGAGGGATGTCATTTCGTCCACCACCAGGGTGTATCATGGCAGCCAAAAACTGGATGTCGACAATGTTGGTGAACTCTCCAGGCTTCTCCAAATTATAAAACCCATTTTGCTCCGTCAGTTGCCTAACAATCTCATTAGTGACCTGCAAGAAAGGTTTCATGATTAGGAACAACTCTTTTTGCAACACAGCGGATTATATGCATAAAACAACAGAATGGATTTTAGGTTCCACCACAAAATCACGTTCGACTAAACCGCGCTCGACGAAACCACGTAGCTGACGTCATCAACAGGGCGACAACAGCACGGAGACAGAAGCACACTGTAAACGCTAAACCTAAAATTAACCCCTAAACCTAACCCCCCCTAAACCTAATCCTAAACCTAACCTTAAACCTAACCCTTAACCTAATCCTAACCCTAAACCTAACCCTTAACCTAACCCTAAACCTTATCCTAACCCTTAACCTAACCCTAAACCTAACCCTAAACCTAACCCTTAACCTAATCCTAAACCTAACCCTAAACCTAACCCTTAACCTAATCCTAAACCTAAACCTAACCCTAGACCTAACTCTAAACCTAACCCTTACCTTAAGTCGAATCGGCTTGCTTTCAAAGCACTATTTAAAGCGCCCTTCTTTCTCCGCGCTGGCTGTTGTCACCCTGTTGATGACGTCAGTGACGCGGTTTAATCAGGTGCGGCTTAGTCGAGCACGGTTTTGACAGGTCACGGGATTTTAATGTCTCTTCTTTCCACCATAAACTTTCTAATTGATAATCCTATAGTTTTCCCAGTGAGTTCTTTAATCTCTATGTCTAGACCCAACTGGGCATTTTCTTTGTGTCTTCCATCCTTTAAGAAGAACAGGCTGATGTAACCATACCCCAGTTCCAGCAGAGATATAACAGATGCAGCTCTTATCATTTCTAATCCCGATTCGAAAGGTCCTGACCAGAAATTAAAGGCAAGAACATCCAGTCCTGCTTTCACAAAGCCATTTTCATTTTCATGTAACTCTCTCCTTTCCACTTGTAAAAATGATGAAGGAACCCAAAAGAACATTTGTTTGTGTGGATTTATCATTTTCTACCAAATTAAAAATCAAAATTGATCTGTTTGTTGCCACTACCTCTTCTCATGATTGGTTGTGATTTTAATATTGCATTGTTTTTCAGCATAGGCTGGAAAATAATTTTAGTTTCACAGGCCCTTGAAAAGTTTTTGGGGGATCCTAGGACTATACTTTAAGAAACACTACGCTAGATGAAGGGTAAAGTTGATGGATTTCCTGGTTTTTGACTAACCTCTCTACTGCTGAAACCAGTCAATCAGTCAGTCAGTCATTGGATTTGTATGCTACCTAATCTATTCCCACTCACAATGACAAAATGATATAATTAAAATAATAACCCCACCCTTCTTTATTTTGCATATTGAAAAAGGCCCTTCAACCACTAAAGGCTCCATGGAATAATGTGTTTTTTTATTACCATCTTGAAGATCATCTTGGTTGGGGCCCAATTTGGAATAGTCAACAACTTTTCCTGAGATGAATATATTAGATGAATCAAGGAAGTTGGGTTATAAAACCCTTTTTTTCAATTTGGTTTTCACCTATTACAAAATACAATCCATTTTGACCAGACACTATATATCCATTTGGGTTTTAAATGGAGTGCTATTTAATGCAGCACACATCCCACTTGTACCATTCCTGGATAACTCTACATCTTCATAAATATCTATTATTGCCCCCGTTAGACAACACAGTCAATGATCCTGCTGTAACAGTGAGGATTTGAGGGATGCAATTTCTCAATGGCATGACTCCCGTCTCATCAAATATTTTTTTGGCTATCTCCATCTCTGTAGCTGGTAAATTGCTGTAATGCCACAACAGTTTCATATTAATCTTCTAAGATTGAACAGAAAGGTGATTTTGATGCGTACCCTCACATGGTTTTTTTAAATTATTATTTCAAATTTGCCACGTAAAACTTCAAAATGAGGAGGGGTAGTAAGAATAGGAGAGAGGGTAAGAAGGAGAAGAGAGGAGAAGTGAGGGAGAGGGAGGGGAAGAACAAAAGAGGAAGGAGAGGACAGAAGAAGAAGGCAGAGAAGGGAGGTTGGGAAGAAAGAAGGAGTAGGGTTTGATTTGATTGATTGATTTGATTTATTTGGCTTGTATGCCGCCCTATTCCCGGAAGACTCAGGGCGGCTAACAATAAAAAAGGGAAGGGGGTACACAAAATAGAAATAGAAAACAACAATTTAAAAATTTAACAACAGTCGTAACATCGGATGGGGCTGGATAACTCAACAGCCCCAGGCCTGCCGGAACAGCCAGGTCTTAATTGCTTTGCGGAAGGCCGGAAGGGTAGTAAGGGTCCGGATCTCAACGGGGAGATCGTTCCATAGGGCCGGAGCAGCCACAGAGAAGGCCCTCCCCCAAAATGGTTGCAAAATAAGATGCATATACAGGGTGGCAAGAAAATGACCCCCAATTGTGCTTTTTATATTCTTAAACTGACTGTGATAAATGCTAGAAGTCAACAGATAAATGTTAATAGTACTTATAAGAATGTATATTTGTGAATGTATATGGAAAGAAAAAATAAAACTTTTCACAGAAAAAAAAACTTCAAAATGAAGAAAGGATAAGAGCAGGGGACTGGCTGGGTATCTATTTATGCTCTTCATTATTGGTCAGATAGAGGCAATGCTGATTAGTTATAAAAAGATGCAATCAAGCGTGAATCTTTCTGAACTTATTCTGAGGGTTTGCAAGTGAAGGATAGGTGTAGACGTACTGAATAACCATGCCTATAAAAGCGTGACCTGACAAATGCGTGCTAGACAAATGCACGCCGACAAAACCGCGCCGACAAAACCGCGCCGACAAAACCGCGCCGACAAAACCACGATGTCAAAATCACGCCCACAAAAGCGCGCCGACAAAACTGTGCCGACAAAAGCGCGATTATGATTAGGGTTAGGGTTATAATGTTGTTTTTGCGTCCCACTATGTTGTTTGTTGATGGCGCGCTTTTGTCGGTGCGCATTTGTCGGCGCGCTTTTGTGGGCGTGCTTTTGACGTCGCGGTTTGGTGGCGCGGTTTTGTCGACGCGCTTTTGTCTAGCGTGCATTTGTCGGTGAACCCTATAAAAGCCCATGAGTAGGTAGTCTATTATCCCAAAGCTAGAAACACAAGTCCCAGTGAAAAACTTCGTGATTCCTCTTAAGCCTTAGCAGACTACCCAAATTAATCCGAGACATTTGCCATTCAGAATAAAATCAGAAATTATTATCCGCTGACCTATAAGGAATTATTTAATTGTTCTCCAATATTAACAAATCCGAGCAAAATGGTAATCTTGATCTTCTAAACTACTTCTCAAAGTCAAAATGTTTCATTGTAAAGAATTGATGCAAGTATCTGACCTGATCTCCCCATTCATTGATTATAGGCATATTCACATCATCTATGAAAACCGTCATTTTCTTTCCTGCTGGAGGACCGTACGTTGTGCCCATGCGCTTGTCCACATAGCTTTCTATTGTGCGCTGCAAGAAACACATGAGTTTATAAATAACTTACTCGAAGCATCTTTTCATAACCGCTAACGGAAAGGTTGTGTGTCCTGCAAACTGTTTGCTTGGAGCTAAAGAACTTCCAGCGACTATAAGAAGAAATGCAATATACAGTTAAAAATCCTTAAGTCAGTGAGTCCTTCTGTATTAAGACTCCAATAAAAAATATTCCTGGCCAATTCAGATATTAAAAGATATTAAAAGTCATTCCTGTTTCAAAGGGTTGAACAGAACAGGACCCCCCCCCCAAAAAAGTGAGGGGAACGAGCCATTAGCTGCTCTGAAAGAAGACACAACACAAAATCTATTTTGCCAAAAAAATTGTAGTGATAAATGATTCTCAAGTGGCACACAAACATCAAGGGATACTAACTTATACTACATACTGTCCTCTTCTGGTGACTTTGGCAGAGTGGTTATTGAGGTCAAGATATTTGCTTAGAAAACAAATCATCCCATTTAAATCAATATGAAAAACATCTTGCAAAGGTCTATGCTATTCCATCCCAGGCATGATAGTGCTACCTTCGTGTATTATATCACTGCCCGAATGCTCAGTCAACACATCTAAGGCAGAATTAGTGGAATTAAAATATAGAACTTCACTCTCAGGCTGCAATCCCAAAATCAGAGAGCCGAGGTGGCGCAGTGGTTAGGGTGCAGTACTGCAGGCCACTTCAGCTGACTGTGATCTGCAGTTCAGCGGTTCAAATCTCAACGTCTCAAGGTCGACTCAGCCTTCCATCCTTCCGAGGTGCGTGAAATGAGGACCCAGACTGTGGGGGCAAGTTGCTGACTCAATTTGCTAAAAAAAATATCTGTAAAACCGCTTAGAGAGGTCTGAAAGCCCTATGAAGCGGTATATAAGTCTAATAAATAAATAAATAAATAAATAAATAAATAAATAAATAAATAAATAAATAAATAAATAAATAAATAATTTGGGAGATATCTATTCCAACTCAATTCAATTCTATTTTACAATAGACATAGAGGTAGCCCTCGACTTACTAAAGTTCATTTAGTGACCATTCAAAGTTACAACAACATTGGAAAAAAGTGACTTATGACCATTTTTCATATTTACGACCTTTGTAGCATCCCCATAATCCTATGATCAAAATTCAGTTGCTTGGCAACTGTTTCATATGTTGCGGTGTCCCAAGGATATATGATCACCTGTTGAAACCTTCTGACAAAGCCAAATCAATGGGGAAGCTGGATTCACTTAACAACCGTGTTACTTGGTTATCAACTGCAGTGATTCACTTAACAACTATGGCAAGAAAGGCCATAGAGTGGGGCAAAACTCATTTAACAAATGTCTCAGTTAACAACGGAAAATTTGGGCCCAATTGGGGTCATAAGTCAAAGTCTATATCTGTACATATAATTGTATTGCATGTGTATTTTTGGAGACAAAAGTATAAATAAAAATATAATTTTTGGAACTATTGCAATATGGATTTGGCCAAGGTATGACTTCTCAAAGGAGTCTATCTATTCTGAATATCTTTTATATAATGCACTTTATTATTTATTGCTCATATGATTTAAGAAGGTGAACGAGATTTTGTTTTGTTATATGTAACAATAAAGCTAATAAATTACCTGAGAAAATTAAAACCACGTACAAGGCTCAAAATATAGACATTAGATTAAATTTAGAAGATGAACAAGAAAGGAATGGTTTCTCCAAAAAATGACCAATTTATTATCAAAGTCAAAGAACCACCGGAAATAGCAAACCGTGAACATTTGAATCTCTACTACTTATTCAAACATTGAAATTGAAATTTAATGAATTTATATGCCGCCTAATCCCGAAGGACTCCGGGCGGCTTACAGGATACAATTCTTAAAAAAAAAAAAAATAGAAAAGAAGAAACAAATTTAAAAGAAACACATCATGCACTCAATGTAGGCGGGGCTGGACCTCATTCATGAGGTCAACAGCCCCAGGCATGCCGGGATAGCCAGGTTTTAGTGGCCTTTCGGAAGGCCGAGAGAGTGGGAAGGGTCCGGATCTATGGGGGTAGATCGTTCCATAGGGCCGGGGCAGCTACAGAGAAGGCCCTTCCCCGAGGAGTCACCAGCCGGCATTGTCCGGTCGACAGCACTCGGAGAAGGCCCATCCTGTGAGATCTTATTGGCCGTTGGGAGGTATGTGGCAGGAGACGGTCTCGCAGATATCCGGGTCGTAGGCCATGTAGGGCTTTAAAGGTGATATTTTTGATTGATTTTTATTCTGGTATATTTTCAATGAGTTACAAAGTCACCTCTGTTTCTGTAGGAAAGAAAATATGTATATATATGCTAAGTTTCACCTGAAACATGAAAGGAGTGGTTGCTGATGAAAAGTTAAGGCTCTTAGTCATGTGATTTTCAGGATTATATTTTGACATGTATCCTTTGATGATGACAGTCTTAGCAGTCCCTTGTTCACCAATTAGCAGAACAGCCTGAAGATGAAAAGTGAATTCAAATGATTGTAGGGATATGAGAGTAAAGGCTCAGATCTCAAAACTGTTTCAAATAATGAAGAAATACATCAGTTTTTGCAACAAGGTGTATCCACAATCAAAGTAAAATTAGTTCCACCAACAATATTAATATTGTAACACCAAAATAGGATTTGTGACATTAATAAACAAACAATTCGTTACTTTCTTCATGTGGGAAATGAAGGCTAGAATATTTACAGATTCTTACTGGTAGAACTGTTTTAATCTTGAAGTGAAGCAAGACCATCAGGACAGTCTCGGCTAAACTTTAAAAATTAAAGACAAATAATGCAAGCATCCCCATAGAATAATAGAATAATAATTCAGCAAAATTGCATTGAATGTGAACATTCAAATTGGTAGTGAGCTTCCAAGATTTCTTTATGGCTGTAGACATTTGATCCTTACCTGGTTCATAAGGACAATTAACAGTCTAATAGCAATTCCAGAAGCATTTTAAAATGAAGTCACTGTCTCATTAAAGCACTGCTAACATCTCAGTATGGAACAGGAGAGTATTTACCTTGCCTTGTTTTGCAATTGTATGAATAAGGAAATCAGTTCTCACGTTGTCAACATTTGGAACCAAAATAGACCCATATTCTGGAGTACTGTTAGTAGGATACACATATTCTTCAACACGTGTATTCCAGTGCATCCAATTACCTAGCCAGGGGGAAAAAAACTAGAAATTTGACAGCAATCTATCTGAACTTTAAGTTAAAGTAATTTTATGTCTTATTAGTTGTTCAAAATCAGAGGTGGGTTCCTACCAGTTCGCACCTATTTGGTAGAACCAGTTCGTCAAATCTACCGAACCGATTAGAAGAGGTTCCACCAGTGGACCCGGAAAGCGGGCCACACCTACAGAAGAGGTTCCAACATTTTTTGAAACCCACCACTGGTCCTTGGATATGATTATTCTACACTATCATGCTCCTATTTATAAAACTCAGTGCCTCTGTGTAAGGTAAGGATGACTACTGCGTTTGTGGTGCAATCAGAACATTGTGTGTGTTGAAGTTGTTTTAACGCAAACCAAAGATGCCTTTTAAAAAACAAGTTTACATCCTATTCTTATGCAGGCCAGTGCTGTGTGTGAGGTAATTTAAGGTGGTTCTGACAAGTGTCATCGGCATCTTCATATCCAGTCATGTGGGCGGCAAGCCACTCCCACCGGTCACATGGGTGGCAAGCCACTCCCACAAAGGAGGCCACACCCACAGAGTAGGTTCGAACATTTTTTGAAACCCAACACTGTTCAAAATGTAACCATTGGAATGGGAACCAATGGAAATGCAACCAAGTTAAGTCGGCCTTCTACAGGAGGAGGCAGGAGAACGATGTGCCTCATTTACGTCAGGAATTTTTCAGTTTTCAACCCTTGCTTAACTCTGCTTGAGTGATCATAAAAAGTCAGACTAGATAATGCACGTCGTTCTCCTGCCGTCTCCTGTAGAGGGCACTATTTTAGAGGCTTTTTTAAACAGTTAAGCACTAAGCAGAGTCATCCATGGTGATTCTGGCAGCAACTAGCTCAGCCTTTTTCCTTTTACATTTTTTTTTTCTTTTTATGATGACAGTGGTGAGGCTCTGCCTCCCCTGACTGCACATCCCTGCATCTTGTAGCACAAGTTGCACAGCATATTCATTTGCCTCTCTGCCAAAGCAACATTTAATGAACGTTGCTTATTAAATCTGGTCTTTCCTATCACAGCTGATTGCAGCGGGAGCACGTTTTTGCCACTTTAGCGTGTATTTAAATAATTCCTTTCTCTCTCGTGTAAAACAAACCAAAACAGCAGTCCTTGACCCCTTAGGACTCGCAGAAAACAGCAACTCTATTTAGATGTTTGCTGGACGCTCGTCTGTGTTCCAATCCGAAGCAGCAGGACAAAGCAACAGGAAGGCCTATTCATTCTTTCTTATTACTTTCTGAGAAGTTATCACTGCCATCACTGTCAGAATCCTGGATTTCTGGATATATATTTATTTTCCACCAAGCCAGTGAAGTTCAGCTGTAGAAAATGAGTTTATTAAAAACAAAAGCCCCTAGGAAATATAGCCTTGCCGTTTACCCAACAGTAGGTCAAAGATGCTTTGTATCTCAGCAATTTAGAACTAACTTAGCAAAACATAGGGCAAATGAAATAGAACTTAAAATGATTGACGCTGGCTTATGTGGAATTGCATAAGCTTTACACGTAGAGAGGAAGAGGGAGGCATTCACATTAACGTCCCCACAATCTCAGTCAACAGTCATCAGGTCTCAGCACAGAGGACTATTAACACTGGACAGCTGGAGAGATGGAGTGTGTAGACATTCTCCTTGTACCAGTTTTAGCTGTCATGTGTGTCACCTACAGTGGTGGGTTTCAAAAATTGTTGGAACCTACTCTGTGGGTGTGGCCTCCTTTGTGGGAGTGGCTTGCCACCCATGTGACCAGATGGGAGTGGCTTGCTGCCCATGTGACTGGATATGAAATTACGTTATGTACTTAGGTCGGTCCAAGTAGCTATTCAGAAACTCTGGCATTGAAGCATGCAAGTCTTAAAGCTCTCAAGTTACAAGATGCTCGCACCCCTAACCCTTTAGAAAAAAACTAGGGGTCTTCAAACCTGACAGCTTTAAGACTTGTGGACTTCAACTCCCAGAATTCCTCCTCCAGTCACGTTGGCTCAGGAACTCTGGCAATGAAGCATGCAAGTCTTAAAGCTGCCAAGTTACAAGATCCTTGCACCCCTAACCCTTTAGCAGTGGTGGGTTTCAAAAAATTTTGGAACCTCTTCTGTAGGTGTGGCCTGCTTTCCGGGTCCACTGGTGGAACCTCTTCTAACCGGTTCGGTAGATTTGATGAACCGGTTCTACCGAATAGGTACGAACTGGTAGGAACCCACCTCTGGTCTTCTATCAGCAGAAGGTTATGAAGAGGATAGGAAACAGCAATTACATAATCTCTACTGCTCCTTTCATAAGCTTCTGTGCGTTTGGAGCAGTGGTGGGATTCAAACATTTTTACTACCGGTTTTGTGGGTATGGCTTGGTGGGCATGGCAGGGGAAGGATACTGTAAAATCTCCATTCCTTCCCCACTCCAGGGGAAAAATACTGCAAAATCCCCTTTCCCTCCCAATCAGCTGGGACTTGGGAGGCAGAGAATAGATGGGGGTGGGGCCAGCCAGAGGTGGTATTTGCCGGTTCTCCGAACTACTCAAAATTTCCGCTACCGGTTCTCTAGAACTGGTCAGAATCTGCTGAATCCCACCTCTGGTTTGGAGTAACTGAAGGTAGATGTACAGTAGATGTTTTAAATGCTGAAGCTTCTCTACTTTAAGAAATGAAATCATTATTGAATAAACTGCAGTGGAAGATCTCAAATTATGAGGTGTGATCTAGCTGCATTATATAATCTAGACCTTTTTTTGACAATAAGCCATAGCAACTTTTTGAGAGTTCACAAACCATCATTGGTAACATAGTAATCGAACATCGTGTCTTCACTTCCTTCTGGAATATTAGGAAGATCAAGGTTTATAGTTTCATGACTACGAAGCCAGTGCTCCAACTTCCAACGGTCTTCCAATTCCAGCAATGCTCCGACACTCCACATCAGGGAGAATATGTACAATCTTTCCAGGTATTCTGCAGTGATTTCCACCCCTTGGTCCTAAGTAAAGAAACACGAGGATTTCAATCACTGAGTTATTCTGAATTCAGAAACATTTAGAAAACATACTTTTTCAAGGATTGGACAGTTGGTATATTTTTCTAAGTAGCAGATAACATTCAGTGAAGAGAAGACTGAACCACACTACACCCTAATATGAATGCCGTTGTCAAGCGTGACCCGACAAATGCGTGCATGACAAAAGCGCGCGGATAAAACTGCAGCGCTAAAACCACGATGTCATCAACGCGCCGACAACAGCACGCTGACAGAAGCGCGATTTAAGTTAAGGTAAGGGTTAGGTTTAGGTTTAGGTTTTGGTTTAGGTTTAGGGTTAGGTTTAGGGTTAGGTTTAGAGTTAGGTTTAGGGTTAGGGTTACAGCACGCTTCTGTCGGCGCGCTGTTGTCGGCGCGCTTCAGCGCTCTTTCGTCGCCGCGCTTTAGAACTCATGGTTTTGTCACCGCGGTTTAGTCAGGCGCGCTTTTGTCATTCGCCCTTTTGTGGGTGAACCGTTGTCAAGATTCAACATGTAAGATACAGTAGATATCAGAAGCTTAAAAAATACATTAATAACATCTGCTTGTGTAGAGGCAATATGTTATTCGTATTTTGTAACTTAAGAGCATAATGTATATCAATTGATTCAGCCAATGTAAGATGAGGCTAATTTTAAGTTTTATTAGCTTTTTTATTCTTTTAAAATTCAATTGTACGGAGAAATCTTTAATTGCAAAATAAAAACTTTAAAGTGAAACTTTCTTTGGATTTTACACATTAATACCATGCCTTTTTGACACCACTTTAATCTCAAACATCTTTCTAGAAAAACTTTATTGCTGGGGGGGGGGGGAAACAGATTACATGGTTAATGATTTATAGTTTCACATGAGATCAGGCACTAGAAAAGAATGCATAAAATGTAATATTTCTGATGGACAACAAGTAAGAAATTGTTTGGTAGAAGAAGTAATAGGATGTGGTGCACCAAATATGAGAAGCAGCACAGCTGTATCATAGTCTAAAGGCACCTTTTCTGAAAGCTCCAACCAGGATTTCCTATATTATGGTCTCCTTGCAATAAGGACATCATTAATTTTTGTAAATTATAAATGCTATTCTATTTCAGAGAGTTTTATCTGCCAACCATGGTAAGAAAGAACCATGATAAAACAAGATCCATTAACAGCAAGATCAAAGCTGATCAAATTCTTTTATTGGATCTGTGTTTTACTGAAATTTTGAAAATCAACTTAAATATTTTGTGCTTTATGCTATGCAGGATGCAGTGGTGGGTTGCCAATTTTTTTTACTACCAAGTCAGGCACATGCTCACGCGCATGCGCAGAAGCGTCCAGGCAGGTGGGCGGAGCCTCCCTCCGCTGCTACTAGCGGTTCGCCTGATCCAGGCCGAACCTGGAGCAACCCACCTCTGGCAGGATGCCAGAAAATATTTTTGCGATGTATTTTGATCAATCATACTGTCATAACTGATCACAATTATTTCAGGGGCCTGAAAACAGTACAAGCTGTCACAGTTTGGGAACTGTTATTTCTAATAAGATAAGATAAGATAAGATACTTTATTTGTATGCCGCCCTTTTCCCTGGGGGGACTCAGGGCGGCTCACAGTTCAGGGGGAGGAGAGGACAAACCAAGTTACATATAAGACAATACATCATTAAAAGCACAACATTCATACTATTCGGGACAGCCAGGTTTTAAGGGCTATGCGGAAGGTCTGGAGGGTGGTGAGGGTACGAATCTCCATGGGGAGTTCGTTCCATAGGGTCGGAGCTGCCACAGAGAAGGCTCTCCTCCGGGTAGTTGCCAGTTGACATTGACCGGCTGATGGAATTCGGAGGAGGCCTAATCTATGGGATCTTATTGGTCGAGTGGAGGTGATTGGCAGTAGGCGGTCTCTCAAGTACCCAGATCCAATACCATGAAGGGCTTTGTAGGTGACAACTAGCACCTTGAAGCTTATCCGGAGACCGATTGGAAGCCAGTGCAGCTCGCGGAGGATAGATGTAACGTGGGTGTATCGAGGTACACCCACAATCGCTCGCGCGGCCGCATTCTGGACTAGCTGAAGTCGCCAAATACTCTTCAAGGGCAGCCCCATGTAGAGCACATTGCAGTACTCCAGCCTAGAGGTCACAATACCATCTTAAAAACTACAATTAACTCCTTATGTATAGAAAAGATTCATTATATGAGATAATTATATGGGTTTGGAAGAATAGTATGTAAAGGCAAGCAATTATAATTAGCTCAGCAAAACTTTCACCTTCAGACTTTCTTTTTAATAAGGAGATGCTGTAGTTGTAGTCTTGAAATAAAAATACCAAGTCATAGACGTAAATGAATTTACAATTACTTTCAACATCAATGTTCTTGGAAGATATTCCAATAATGTAATTATGCATGCAGTAATTCTTAAGTTACTCTTACAGTCCATGAAACTATTCCACAAGAGCATACTGTATGCTCATTATTCTGGAGAAAAACATAGATTTCAGACTTTTTCATAGAACTATGTGCTAATGCAATGCAGCAATAAATCATCATAATCATGAGCCCAATGACAGGCTTTAGGCTGATGAGAGCAAAGATAATTGATGAATGAAGTGTCATGAATTCCATCAGGCATTAGCACTGTATTAGCAAGATAAGGAGATTTCACCTGATAACTGATGATTTTGTAGATGCCTGCATCACCATGATTTCATGCTGAACAGAAGCATTTGCTGCCATACCAGAGGTGGGTTCCTATCAGTTCGCACCTATTGGGTAGAACCGGTTCGTCAAATCTACCGGACCGGTTAGAAGAGGTTCCACCAGTGAACCCGGAAAGCAGGCCACACCTACAGAAGAGGTTCCAAAAATTTTTAAACCCACCACTGCTAAAGGGTTAGGGGTGCAAGGATCTTGTAACTTGACAGCTTTAAGACTTGCATGCTTCAATGCCAGAGTTCCTGAGCCAACGTGACTGGAGGAGGAATTCTGGGAGTTGAAGTCCACAAGTCTTAAAGCTGTCAGGTTTGAAGACCCCTAGTTTTTTTTTCTAAAGGGTTAGGGGTGCAAGGATCTTGTAACTTGACAGCTTTAAGACTTGCATGCTTCAATGCCAGAGTTTCTGAATAGCTACTTGGACCGACCTAAGTACTAATTCATAATTTCATATCCGGTCACATGGGTGGCAAGCCACTCCCATCTGGTCACATGGGTGGCAAGCCACTCCCATCTGGTCACATGGGTAGCAAGCCACCCCCACAAAGGAGGCCACACCCACAGAGTAGGTTCGAACAATTTTGGAAACCCACCACTGTGCCATACCATCGTGAATGAAAACATTCTGATGCTATATTTATTCTAAAACTAATGGCACTTCTCCCCTCTTTAATCCCAAATTTGGCCAACAAATATAACTTCATTTTGTTATACATGCAGGTTGAATGTAATGAGATAACTGATTCAATAACAGGAATGAACTAAACGTATTATTTCATGTAATCCATTATATTGCTTTTAATATGCATTGCCACTGTCAGATCCGTGAATCTGCCATTCTTCAGGGGAAGACGGAGGCCCTATATTTCCTTTATACTTTATTCTCTTTCTTTCCTATATATTTAAGTATTTAAGTATTTAATAAATTTATAGGCCGCCCAATCCCGCAGGACTCCGGGCGGTGTACAGAAATACATTTCTAAAAAAAATAAAAATTTAAAAATAGAGAAAAACAGATTAAAAACCACGTCATGCACTCAATCTAATCGGGGCTGGACCTCAGTCATGAGGTCAACAGCCCCAGGACTGCCGGAATAGCCAGGTTTTGGTAGCCTTTCGGAAGGCCATGAGAGTGGGCAGGGTCCGGATCTCTGGGGGTAGTTCATTCCATAGGGTCGGAGCAGCTACAGAGAAGGCCCTCCCCCGGGGAGCCACCAGCTGACATTGTCTGGCTGACGGCACTTGGAGAAGGCCCACCCTGTGCGATCTTATCGGCCGTTGGGAGGTATGCGGCAGAAGGCGGTCTCGCAGATATCTGGGTGCTAGGCCATGTAGGGCTTTAAAGGTAATAACCAGCACCTTGAATCGCGTTAGGAGACCGATAGGAAGCCAGTGCAGCTCGCGGAGGATAGGTGTAACATGAGTGTATCTTGGTACACCCGATATCGCTCGCACGGCTGCATTCTGGACCAGTTGTAGTCTCCAAACACTTTTCAGGGGCAGCCCCATGAATATATCTTATACCACGTAATTAATTACTTTATAACTATTAGCCTGGCACCTAATAAGCCTGCCATTTTCCTACTTTTTGGGGAATGTGATGGGAGGGAGGGCCATGTGGATTGCATCGCTCAGGAAACAACTCTGAGAAAGTCTCCTTATTGCTTTCTCAGAGTGTCCGTTGCTATAACATCTTCACAACTGCGGATTGGCTGAATCCACATCGGACTGTTGGGAGGGGCTCTATTTTCCTTTATTCTTATTGTATTGCCTTAAGGACCCCAGATCCTGCTTTGTTTTGCCCTGCTATCACTCCTTTTTCAATGAAAAGTTCCTTTTGAAATGCTAAGTTTCAAGGGTCTTTACTTCCTTGATTACTGTTACTGTAACACGCTCTACATGGGGCTGCCCCTGAAGAGCATTCGAAGACTACAGCTGGTCCAGAACGCAGCCGCGCGAGCGATATGGGGTGTATCTAGATACACCCATATTGCACCTATCCTCCGCGAGCTGCACTGGCTTCCTATTGGTCTCCGGACATGCTTCAAGGTGCTAGTTGTTACTTTTAAAGCCCTTCATGGTTTAGGACCTGGCTACCTGAGAGACCGCCTCCTACCATAGAGCCGAGGTGGCGCAGTGGTTAAATGCAGCACTGCAGGCTACTTCAGCTGACTGCAGTTCTGCAGTTCGGCGGTTCAAATCTCACTGGCTCAGGGTTGACTCAGCCTTCCATCCTTCCGAGGTGGGTGAAATGAGGACCCAGATTGTTGTTGGGGGCGATATGCTGACTCTGTAAACCGCTTAGAGAGGGCTGAAAGCCCTATGAAGCGGTATATAAGTCTAACTGCTATTGCTATTGCTATTTACTTCCCAACGACCAACAAGATCACACAGGTTGGGCCTCCTCCGGGTGCCGGCTGGCGATTCCCTGGGGGAGGGCCTTCTCTGTTGCTGCGCCGGCCCTGTGGAACGATCTACCTGCAGAGATCCGGACCCTTACCACTCTCCCGGCCTTCCGTAAAGCCGTTAAGACCTGGCTCTTCCGGCAGGCCTGGGGCTGTTGATTGAGATCCAGTCCCGCTTAGATGGAATGGGTGATGTGAATTTTAATACTGTATTTTTTATTTTATTCTATTTTTAAATTTAAATGTTTCTTGTCTGTTGTGAGCCGCCCAGAGTCCCCTGGGAGTGAGCGGCATACAAATCTGAATAAACTTGAAACTTGATTAAGGAGGGGAGGCTGGGCATTGCAGCCATGGTAAACCCCAGATTTATCTATGGATATGATGTTGTTAAGTTAGCTCTCTGTCTAAAAGCTAGTATCATGTATTGGTTCACCCTAAGGCAGTGTTTCTCAACCTTGGCAACTTGCTGGCTGTGGAATTCTGGGAGTTGAAGTCCGGACATCTTTAAGTTGCCAAGGTTGAGAAACACTGCCCTAAGGTATCGAATTCTGGATGGGTCACTCTCAGCCCTAGACTGGAAAATCAAAAAATCATCCATCCATAAATCCATACCAGAAAAATCTATTACAGTCCATAGCCAACAATAAACACACCTTCGTCCTGTAGTTGGTGGATTTCAAATAAAAATAAATGGTGTCACAAGAAGAATACAAATATGAAGTATTAATAGGAACACTTGGCATATTAACAAGAGCCACTTAAAAAAAGAGTACTGGCTCTCATAGAAAATTAATCAAAGGACTTTTGAGAAGAAAATTAAATGTAGGAACATAATTAAAGTCATAAACACTCGGACTGTTCCAACAATTCAATATATTACAGGTAAAATTGATTAGGCACAAGCTCAATTAGACATTCTTCATAGGGAAACAAGAAAATTAATGACTATGAATCATGCTTTTCACCCAAGAAGCAATGTTGACAAACTCTATTGTGCCACTGGGAGAGATTTGCTCCAAGTAAAAAAAACGTTGAAAGAAGAAAAACACTTCTTGAATGATTTTAACATGCACAGTAAGTAATATTTATCGGTAGAAATTTGTAAAGAAAAACTACTGAAGACTTCAAAATAAACACACTATAAAAAGGAATCAATTGGAAATATAAATCTTTTAATTGTGTGTGTGTGTGTGTGTGTGTGTGTGTCTGCGGAGAGAGATAGAGAGGGAGGGAGGGAGGGAGGGAGAGAGAGAGAGAGAGAGAGAGATTGCTAAAAGAAAATCAGGTACAAAATGTCTTGGCTATTGATTGAAAAGTAAAACTTGGTAAAAAAATTTTAAAAAAGAGAGAAAGATTGAAGCAGCAACTATGCAGCATAAAAACAGGTTATATAAACAAGCATGATACATAAGTATTGATTACAGACAGCTCTATTTTAGCCTCTGCATTGGACAGCAACTGCAAATGCAACAATAATAAATTCATTTTCCTACCAATGAGCATATTTATCGCAATAAAAGCCTTCAGTGTGAAACTGATTAAAGTTCTGGTCCTTTGTGGGAGTGGCTTGCTGGCCATGTGACCTGGTGGGAGTGGCTTGACGGCCATGTGACCTGGTGGGAGTGGCTTGACGGCCATGTGTTCTCTCTCTCTCTCTCTCTCTCTCTCTCTCTCCCTTTTCTCTCTCTGTCCCTTTTTCCTTTTCTTCTTTCATCTCTCTCTCACTTTTTCTTTCTTTTTTCTTTTATTTATTTCTTTCTTTCTTCCTTTCTTTCTCTTTCTCCTATTCTCTCTCTCTCTGTGAATCTGTGTGTGTGTGTGCGTGTGTGTCTGTCTGTCTGTCAGTGGTGGGTTTCAAAAAAATTTTGGAACCTCTTCTGTAGGTGTGGCCTGCTTTCCGGGTCCACTGGTGGAACCTCTTCTAACTGGTTCGGTAGATTTGACGAACCGGTTCTACCGAACTGGTGCAAATTGGTAGGAACCCACCTCTGACCACCACCATCATCATCATTAATCTGTCTGAGCAACATAAATGATTACCTTGCAGGGAATAAGGCCCCGAAGCATATTAATGCTTTGCATGATCACAAAGGCTTCTAGCATCTCAATCTTGTATTCCAAGGACTGAATACTAAACCGGTAAAGCTCAGGAAAGGATGCGGTGTACAGTTGGCGCAAAATATCTGCTTCCTGTGGGGAACGCTTCTTCAGAAAACCCTGTCATAATTGAAAGCAAATCACCATCAGACTTTTGAAATTGTTATTCAAATTTACCAGATCGAACAACTAGAGTTTAGTTTCAATCCTCTTGTTTTTTTTTATTTTCTAGAGAAAAAATACTTTTTTTCCCTCAAAACATTTCATTTGGGCAGGAAAATAATTGTCTATACTTGAGGCAAATGTTTTATCTTATCTGCTTCCCAGACAGGTGATAATACGATGATGAAGATTAGCCTTATCAGATGCAATTTTTATATTGGAAAACATTTAATAAAACCATCAAATACTAAAAAAAATGTCAATGGTAATCTAAGTTGGAACACAGTAAATCAGTGATTCCCAAACTTGGCAACTTTAAGACTTGTGGACTTCAACTCCCAGAATTCTCCAGCCAGCTCTGCTGGATGTGGGGAGGAAGTCAACATGAGATAATATTTTACATGCCACCCGAACTCTTTAGTGACAGCGACTCAGAAGAAGATGACTAGATGATCCTGTCACACTCTTCATAGCAACTAAACCGGATTGAATGTCAGACCACAGATAAAATGAGTTCCCAGTAGCTCAAGAACCTGATCTAACCTCATTAGTACAGTCGCCCTTCTAGGAAGAGACAATGGCACCAGACTGAAAATCTGAAACACAATCTTTTAAGACTTCAAAATTGATCAACAGTACTTTGAATTGGGAAATACTACAAACACTAGTATCCCTAACTGATTAAGAATAATCAGTTGTATAGCATGTTACTGTAATTCACCTTAGAGGTCACCAACATACGGATATGGTGATCATATTCCTATAGAAGAATCTTGTACCAGAGTTGATAATGACTTTACTTAGAACATTATAGCTGTAATGTTAAATGTTAAGGCGGTTAGTAGTTGACATTATTGGTACTTAGTAGCTAAACCCCTGAAAGTCATGGCTGTGGAAGTGCATACACCAATTTATTAGAAAGCTATATGTCTATTCAGAGGATGTTACAGATTTTTCTATAATTGCATTCATAATCTAATTTTGAACAGTCTGAAAGCGATGCACGATACGGTTTGAACTCGTGAAAGCAAATATACCTCAAGAACAGGGCTCCAGTTGAGAACAGATGAGCTCATAAATACCATGCCGTTCCTTGACACTGTTGCCGGAGAAGCGTTGTCAATATTATGAGGCTCAAAAACAATTTTACAGTTTGGTGCCATGGGGATCCGATCTCCATTAGCCAGGGTCAATGTTTTGTTATCATCAAGCACCGAGTTCAGATTTTCAATCCAAATGGCATCAACAGGGCCATCGAGGACAATCCAGATGTGTTCCCCTATACCCAACGGGGAGAAAACATTTCTTGTAAAGAGATCGTTTTGGGATACAATCATTTTCCTCATCAGGAACATGATTAAAAAGCAGAAACAAGAAAGATTAATTTGCTGTGTGATATTTATGGTCAGCTTCTCAAGTGGTTCTGAAGATCAGTGGATGATCTTAGACAAGTTCCTACTTAAACTTGCAGAAGTCTCTCTCAAATATGTTTTATTTTCATTTTCATTTCATACAGTCACATATATACTGTGCATGACCGGGGCCATATAACGTTGAGCAATAAACACAGCCATCTTTGTCAAAAATACTCCCCAAAATACAAACCCAATATACCACTTCAACCCTCCATACACCCTTTCTTTCACCCCCCTCCAACTTTCCTTTCTCCCCTCCAACATTCCCCTCTCCTACTTCCCCTCCCCCTCTATCACTCCTTTCTCCCAATACACTCCCTCCCTTCCATCTCACCCTCCTTCCGATCCTCTCTCCCACCCTCTCTACCCCTCTTTCTTCTTTCCCTCTGCTCCTCCCTTCGGTGTATTTCTACTATCTATCAATCTAAACTTGCAGAAGTGAATGCTAGCCAATGCCATCTGGCTACCACCCGGGGGAGGGCCTTCTCTGTGGCAGCTCCGGCCCTTTGGAACGAACTCCCCGCAGAGATTCGTACCCTCACCTCTCTCCAGGCCTTCTGAAAAGCTGTTAAAACCTGGCTGTGTCGGCAGGCCTGGGGTCGATGAGTTCCCTTCCCCTCTCGATTTGTGTGGCTGTTGGTTGTTTCTAAATGCTTGTATTTGTAGTTTTTTGTTCCCTTTCCCGCCTTGGGTTTGTGCGCCGCCCTGAGTCCCGCTGGGAATAGGGCGGCATATAAATAAAACTAAACCTAAACCTAAATGCAGAAAAGTCTCATTTATATCATTTCTTTCGCTGGCTCTCTCTAGCAATTCCGAAAAGCACAAAAGGAGTATTCTATTTTAACAGTAATAGATTCTATTTAGTAGGAATAGATTTCTCAAAGCAAGTAATATGCTGGGGAAACATTACTAACAAGGTACTTGACATTTTTATTTTACATGGAAAACCCTTGACAGGTGACACCTAAGCAATGAAGAGTCATCCTATTCTTTTTCCCCATCTATCAAAGCTGCCATTCAGCAATTTTGATAAGAACTGATTCTTTTGCACCCTCTTTCCTAGTCTGCGGGGACAAAAAATATCCACACGTAGTGAGCAGGCTAAGGTTGCTAATTAAAAAAAAAGATGTTTAAACTTGGGGGTGGGAGGAATGCAGAGAAGAGCAACTAAGATAATTCAAGGCCTGGAGATTAAAGCTAAGACTAAAGGGAAGGACTAGGGGTGACATGATAGCCGTATCCCAGTATTTGAGGGGCTGCCACAAATAAGAGGGGAGGGTCAACTTATTTTCCAAAGTACCAGAATGCAAGGCAAGAAACAATGGATGGGAACTAATCAAGGAGAGAAGAACCTGGAATTAAGGAGAAACTTCCTAACAGTGAGGATAATTAACCAGTAGAACAGCTGGCCTTCAGAAGTTATGCTTTATCACTGGAGGTTTTGAAGAAGAGACTGGACAGCTGCCTATCTGAAATGGCATAGGGTTTCCTTCTTAAGCAGGAGGGCTAGGACCTCCAAGGCCCCTTTCAGATTCTCTTCTCCTCTTTTCTCTCTCTTCTCTTCTCTTCCATCCCATCCCATCTTATCCCATCCCATGTTGCTTGTAGCCTATGCGGCTGAAAATGTTGCCTAGTCTTGTTACAAAGACTTGAGGCTTAGCCATGAATTTAAGAATTCTATTTTTCTTCTGCCCATTTATTGGCAGTTCAGGAATCTAAAACAAGAGGGTCACATTATTGTAATAATCAGATAAATACAGCAACCAACTGGAATAGGGGTGTACTTCCCAGATCAGCAGGTCATTTTCCTCGCAACAATCCAACTATGTGGTCTGCTGATAGCTTTGAAGTACAATTTTCAGCATTCTCAGCCATTACCAATTATAGCAATAGCAATAGCAGTTAGACTTATATACTGCTTCATAGGGCTTTCAGCCCTCTCTAAGCGGTTTACAGAGTCAGCATATCGCCCCCCACAGTCTGGGTCCTCATTTCACCCACCTCGGAAGGATGGAAGGCTGAGTCAACCTTGAGCCCGTGAGATTAGAACCGCCGAACTGCAGATAGCAGTCAGCTGAAGTGGCCTGCAGTACTGCACCCTAACCACTGCGCCACCTCGGCTCATGAAACGACTTTATTTATAGTAACATCGGGAGAGACAAAGCGAGTAACCTGTGCTCCAAACTCAACCCTGACTGCTATTGCAACTTCTCCTCCATAATATGCTCCCATGAGCCTCCTCAACTTTCAGACTAGGAGGGCTCGATTAATATTATAACACAGGAGAGAAATGATGGGAATAACTGGATTTTAGGATGTTTTTCCTACGAAAGGAATAATCAAATATAACTCTAGCAATTATAATAGAGTACCCTTCTTGGCCTTTAAAGTTTTCCTCCAAAGAGTGGAGAATATCCCATCTGTCCAGTCATTGGTTGCAACATCAAGGCGTCCAAACATCTGAGGTGCAGTAATGGCCTTTGGATTCATTCTCATTTCACGGTGGGGTTGGCCACAATCTGTACATGCCACAAAGGGAAGATCCATTTGAAACCATTGCTCCACTAGTATAGCATTCTGTCAAGAGGCGGATTTTAGTTCTTTGAATTTGATAGTGCAAAAACATTTTGTGCTTTTGCTCCACTAGTATAGCATTCTGTCAACAGGCGGATTTTAGTTCTTTGAATTTGATGGTGCAAAAACATTTTGTGGGGTTGCAATGTTAAAATTATTCATAGTATATTGGGAACTGAACATAGTATATTGGGAACTTAACTGAATAGTGTTCATTTATTTTCAGCCATCTTAAGAAGGGGAGAACGCAAACTGAAAATAAAGGAATCCTCAAAATTTTAACATGCTACTTGTTGAATTTTTTTTTCTTCAATCTTAGATTTCCAGGTAATATGAGATTGCAATTTACATTTTTCTTTCATCGATACAAATGCCATGCATTAATAGTCCAATAATATCTAAGATAAAACTGTTTTACTTTTGTTCTTTAAATACACAATTCGCATTGGGTGATCAATATAAGGAATGATTTGTGCTTTGCAACTTGTTTCACTTAGAGGTTCTTGAAGTTAATAAAGCATGTTAAATAAGCATTGTCATTTATACACATTTGCAGGACTTTTATGAACATATACATTTTCATGTTGAATATTATTTTAGAAAAAAGTATGAAACTGCTTCAGGCATTGTACACATGTAGGCATCCACCACAGTTAATCTCTTCTTTGTTCATTTTAAGCAAGGGAGACTTGCTGTCCGCTCCTCACCATAATATTACCTCTAGCAAACTTCACTGCAATTAAATTGGTTTTTTTAAAAAAATAGCTTTAGATCTACATTTACAGATTTTGTGCAGCAAAAGACCCATTAGGTGGTAGCTATTACCAATTAACACTGGCTAGCTCTTTGGATTTGAAGGGAATAATAGTTTGAAGCATGTGGGCCATTCTTGCTGCATCTGTTAGCAACTGATTAAAGCAGTTTTGTCATTTCCTGGGATTGGCTGGTCCATTGCCCGCAGCTATGATACAATTCCAGGAAAGGACACATTTGGTTTAAGAAGTTAGCAAAAGGTGCTGCACGTGCTCCAAAGTATCCTTATCCCTTTCAATCTGAAACGCTGCGTAACCTTTCTACAAGTAAATACCTTAAAATCTATTATCTCGCTTAGATGGCGCACAGGATGGCAGGCTTTGAAGTCAGATGCTCAGCTAGCGCGCAGAACTGTTAGCTGAACCCTTGGCACTGTGAAGCCAGCAATGAAGTCACTACAATCTATGGGGGGATACAAAGCTTTGACACCAGTGGTCTACTTCTCCCCATGGCTGGTATGTTTTAAGAGGGGAAGGAGAGAGTTAGAAGCTGGGGGGAGTGGGGGGAACTGTTTCAACAAATAATTGAAGAGGGAAGGATTTAAACTGTTGCTAAAATAGTATTAAATCAAAAGCCTGTCTATTCTGATATATGATCGTTCAGGGAAGAGAAAAAAGAAATCTTCCTTTGCTTTAGCAGTCATTCCCTAAACAGCCAAATGGCCTTTCTTTTTCCCAGCAAATGTTCATTGTGTTTCTCATTTTGAAATCTCACCTGACTGCTGAACTCAGGGTGTGCAAAACCCAGGATTAATCATAATACACCTCTTTCAGCGTCCGATTGCCAATGCACCAGGAACCACTTACTGTTCCAGATATACTTCCCAAAAATTTATGGATCATCCCCAAGATGGTTGGCTAAAAGCATTCTTGGAGAAAAATGGCCCTATCTTTGGGTGTTGCATTTTGTATATTCCTATGCCTTGATCGTACTTTTACATTTTTTTAAAAAAAAGCTTTGGAATTATTACTGAAATAAATTTCTTTAACCCTATCTTTATAACAGCCAATTAACAATTCAATACATATACGTAAAATAAGTGCAAGTGATTTGAGAAATTACTTCTGGATGACCGAGACAGATGAACCCAGTTTAAATGCAGCTTATTTGATTAGACCAAGGCAGTGGTGGGATTCAGCCAGTTCGCACCTATTCGGGAGAACCAGTTGGTAACTTTCTAAGTAGTTCAGAGAACCGATTGCTGGAAGAAATCTCCTATTGTTTTTTCCCACTTTACAGGGCTAATCCTGTAAGGAAGGCAGGAAGGAAACATTCTGGTGTTGTTTCTAGCCTAATCTTTATTGACCTGCTTACAGAAACTGCCTCTCCGGTTAACCCTTGTTACATTGTAACAGCTAAGGCGAAGCGCCCATCGACATGAGTGACCTTGAGTTGGCCATGCCCACCCAGTCACATGACCACCGAGCCCCACCTACCCAGATGGTCATTAGGGCAGAGAACCGGCTGTTAAATTATTTGAATCCCACCACTGGACCAAGGATAGAGATAGCAAAGAGGGCAAATTTTTTCTCATTTTGTGTCCTCCGTGGCATCGTGCTAATGAAACAGCTTTGCAATGAAACTCACTTCATGGTCAGGCTGACCTCACACTACCACTCAGCAATAATTTGTATATATATATTTTTCCCTCTGCAGACTTTTAAAAAAAATATTTTCATTAGAACATTGGCAGGGATCACACAAAGAATTTGGTTATAATAACTATGCTCACTGTCTTTGGCCCATAACAATAATTTAGACAATTTAGTTTTGTGGCAATATTCTAGCATTATAAGGGCCTTGGAGAAAGAAGTCATTGAAAAATGTTGTGTACCTAAAAACAAACTGTAGAAAAGTAGAAAAATGTCTATTGACAGGTTTCGTAAGGTGCCGTTTATTGTGATGTTGAACAAGCAACACATATATTCTCGGTTTAGACTTCTTAGAATAGCGTTAAACAGAATTTTAACGCCCAGCGTTAAGCAAAATTTAAACAACAGCTTAAATTCTGCTGTTGTCTGTGTAACTGGGTTCTCAAACAATTTCAAGAACATCACAATGGCTAAAAAACAAAGAATACTAATCTTTTCAGAAATAATCACATAACCATTTGGGTAAAACTATATATATATGCCCAAATATGGGAGAAAGGTCACACATATATATATATACACACACACACATACTATGTAGTCTTTAAAAAGCTTCCTCTGACTACTAATTTATTTTACCAAAAGGCAAAACAGATTATTTATTTTTTTTACTTATCCCCGGATCAGTTTTCCAGACCTGTCATGGATTTCATCAGTGTGTGAATGCATGTTGTTTTTCCTGCTCCACTAGGACCTAGAGCCATCATGCCATGTCTTACTCGTTGCGTTTCAAAAAGCTGGATAATTTTCAGCCTCCAAGGTGGGTGATTAATTAAGCCAGCCTCTTCAACCTGTCAAAAATCACAACATTAATTACTTTATTTACATAGAATCCCTGCCCTGGAGTTTACCAATATCAATATCAATAGTTAGACTTATATACCGCTTCATAGGGCTTTCAGCCCTCTCTAAGCAGTTTACAGAGTCAGCGTATTGCCCCCAACAACAATCCTCATTTTACCCACCTCGGAAGGATGGAAGGCTAAGTCAACCTTGAGCCGGTGAGATTTGAACAGCCGAACTGCTGAACTGCAGTCAGCTGAAGTAGCCTGCAGTGCTGCATTTAACCACTGTGCCACCTCGGCTCTATACAGGTATATAAATGTTTATAAATGGTACCCTTGCTTTATTACAGCCCTTCTCAACTTGGCAATTTCCAGGCATTGTGACTTCAGCTCCCAGAATTCCACAGCCAGTGCAAGCCATTGTAGAGAATCCTGGGAGTTGAAGTCCACTCACCTTCAATTGGCCAAGGTTTGGGATACACTGCTTTATCAGAATATGAAGAAACTCCTGCTCACATGAATAGAAATTCCTTCCAGATCTTCCCTTTGAACATGTCTGCATTAGGAAGTATGCAGAGAGGATAGGTTTAGGTGAACATATTGGCACTGGGGCAGAAGTGATGTAATTTGTTCAATAGGACTAATATGTTGACCAGTTAAAAATAAAGCATGTCTCCATTTATGCCAGTAAAAAAAATAATAATATTGGATGTAAAATCGCACCTTTTACTATTACTTGGACTAATTTTAACATGTAGTAAAGGTTCTGTTTCTGTGCTATCTACAGCCAATTCATTTTAGATATTCCTGCCAGGATATCTTTACATCTAAGTTGTACTAGCACATATCTGCTATCCTATGAATTTCTGCCAAACTGAATTGTTTCTTAGCTCATAGAATTCAAGGTAGGATTGTGCCTTTAATTACAAACCATGCCTTCATCACAAAACAAGATAGATAGCTAAGAATATGTTATGCTAAGGGAAAACAAAAAAAATAGCAATAGCAATAGCAATAGCAGTTAGACTTATATACCGCTTCATAGGGCTTTCAGTGGTATATACCTAAGCGGTTTACAGAGTCAGCATATTGCCCCCAACAACAATCGGGGTCCTCATTTTACCCACTTCGGAAGGATGGAAGGCTGAGTCAACCCTGAGCCGGTGAGATTTGAACAGCCGAACTGCAGAACTGCAGTCAGCTGAAGTAGCCTGCAGTGCTGCATTTAACCACTGCGCCACCTCGGCAATAGGCTGACTCTGTAAACCGCTTAGAGAGGGCTTCAAAACACTGTGAAGTGGCATATCAATCTGGGTGCTCATTTTACTGACCTTGGAATGATGGAAGGCTCAATCAACCTTTAAGAAGAAGGAAGGAAGGAAGGAAGGAAGGAAGGAAGGAAGGAAGGAAGGAAGGAAGGAAGGAAGGAAGGAGCAGCAATACCATTTAGACTTATATGCCGCTTCACAAAGCCTTTACAGCCCTCTCTAAGTCAGCCTCTTGCCCCCAACAATCCGGGTCCTCATTTTACCCACCTCGGAAGGATGGAAGGCTGAGTCAACCCTGAGCCGGTGAGATTTGAAACAGCCGAACTGCAGAACTGCAGTCAGCTGAAGTAGCCTGCAGTGCTGCATTTAACCACTGCACCACCTCGGCGCTATAAAAAAAATACCAATATGAGATGTTTTTAGAGAAAAAAATACAGGTATATAAATGTTTATAAATGGTACCTGTTTGCTGATGGCAGCTTCTAGCTCTGGATATCCTGCCTTGTCAAGTTGTATACTTGGGAAAAGATCTTCTATCAAACTCAAAAATAAGGGTTCATCTTCATCTATCTGGCAAGAAAAAGTGATAGGAAAATTAGTGCTTTCTATCAGGTAATATTTAACGTAAGTACCTAGTACCAAATTCACAATTTTATACTATACAGAAAAACAACACTTCACTAATCTAAATATATTTCTACTGAGTTGCTGGTAAGAATAATGCACATTTTACACATCTGGGTCAGAGAAAGGGCAGAGCAAATAAAACTGAAACATTATCAAGGTAGGAATTGTTAAAGGAACAAATGATAAGAATTTACAAGGGTCCAGAAGTTGGTGAAAAAAACGTTAACATCTGAAAAAAATGTATTCAGAAAGAGTGGAAAATGAAAGGTAATTGGTTTCAGACCCATCAACTTCCGGAGAGGCAGGTACGCTGTGTGTGAAAAATTATGTTTCAGAAACTATTTGCAAGGAAAGGGAGGAAAAATAACAGCTGACAAACAAGGTGGTTTATAGAAAGTTAGGGTAAGAAAACACTAAATAATGCCAAAAGACAAAATCGGGGAACCAGAGAAAATGCTAGCTCTCAATCAAAACAAGGATTTAAATCAGCGTTTGGAGCAACAGAAGATAGGGAGTAATCTGCTGTATGTTACAGTAGAATGACAAAGGAATTGTCTTGAAAAGAAAATTTGTAGCCTATAATATTCTGACTGATTTCTCCACTCAACCCTCGAAATATGAAAAAAAATAATAATCATTCATTCATTCAGTCACCCATTTGGAAGTTCAGTATATAGTATTGTTCTGCCCCCAAAATAAGCACAAAGCCAATGGATTTTGGCAGACTATTAAAACGACGGTGAAATACAGCAGGAAAACAAATTTGCAAACTAGAAATATCTGGGCTGAACATAAATGACTGTCAGCCCTCCCAGGCAAACGAGACAAGATGAAGTAATTCTATTTTCTTGTCAGAACACATTAACAGAATCTCGCAACTCTGAAGGCACAAAGTTCCTGCCTCCACTTTTAACTACTTGATCCATCTTTCCTACATTTCTTCCTCTGACTGTTAAGCCACTGGGGGTTCCTGCCTCTCTTGCCTTGTTTCCTAGGCAGCATCTCCTTCCCCCAAGGTCATTCATACATTCTGTTGACAGAGACAGATCTTGTAGGAATGAATCTTAATGAATCCAGCTATGGGGCATTCCATAGTTGGGTTATTTAATAATGAAAACATTTTCCTTAGTGTCAAGGTTCTGGGCGTGGGCTCCTCAAATCCTATGTCCTCCATCACTTTTGAAAAACACAGCTTTTTCAAACCAACATAAGCCTTATTTCCTTGTACCACTCTTCTTTCATCTCCCACAAACCCAAGTCGATTTTTTTATTGTTTGTCCAAAATGGGAGTATCAAGAGCCATCAAGTTCACCATCAGTGTTCTAATTCAGGGTTTGGCAACCTGTTGTGGCCCAGCAGGAGCCATTGGACTGCCACCAGACTCCGACAGCGGGGGACCCTATGAGTCAGCTCTGGAGGATGTGGAGGACCCTGGACAGGGTTCCGACTCCGAGCAGGGCGCAGAGAGGCTGGTTGGCCACCAGGAGGTGCCTGAGCCTTGGACCAGTGGGGAGGAGCCAAGGGAGTGTGATCCGGATGCCAGCAGTGAGTTGTTCCTGGATGCCCGGCACCGGAGAGCTAATAGGCCTAAGGAACAGTTGTGCAGTTACAGGAGGTAATTGCACTCAGCTGGTGGTCATTAGGCTCCTCTCCAGACTATAAAAGGAATGCTTGTGAACACACCCCTTTTGCAGAAGTCAACGCAGGAATTAATATTGGAGATTGTGAGCTTGGTAGGCTGGATTGCTGCCACGGCTTATCTGTGCTGGATTGCTGCCCAAGCTTGTCTGTGCCGGTTGGCTGCCAAGGACCTGTCTGTCTGTTAATTAAATGCCGTAACTTATCTTTGGCTTGGAGTGTGTGTTGGTGTGGGACGAGGGGGGTCAGAACAGCAACCTATAGCTCATGGCCATAAGCAACTCATCCCTTGACATTGCCTGGCCAGTAATTTCAAAATCAAGTATCATATTCATCTGGCCCATTATGATCCCAAAAAAGGACTCAAGTTTGTAATTCTGTGTGGACAGCATTATAAATCATAAATACACACACACACACACACACACACACACACACACTACTGCATTCAAGGTTCGCCTCTGTGTAGATCTGCGAACCTTGAATGCAGTATGAAAAAAAAAACAACTTCCAGCTGCCAAGCTGTACGCAAAATTGTCGAAGTGTGAATTCCAGAAGACCTCACTAGATTACCTGGGGTATCGTATCGCCAACGAAGGAGTAGAAATGGATCCAGGAAAAGTAAAAGCAGTGTTGGATTGGAAACCTCCAAGTATGGGATAATGTCAGTGTTCCAAAACATGCCTGCCTTATTAAATTGGAAGTTTAAGCGTAGTTTTGCCTTTGACACGCACACACAAATAATGTGGGTAGTGACTAGTGTACTTTGGTTACTGAGAGGTGTTTTTTTCGTACCTTCATCACCATTTATTTCTCCAATCACAATTCAAGACTCCCCATTTTCCTTTTTGGCTGCACTTCTATCCTTCTCTAGTCCATCCGGTCTCTGGGAATTGGTCAGCTTACAAATTTGATAAATTATCATCTCTAGCAATAGCAATAGCAGTTTGACTTATATACCGCTTCATAGGGCTTTCAGCCCTCTCTAAGCGGTTTACAGAGTCAGCATATTGCCCCCACAGTCTGGGTCCTCATTTCACCCACCTCGGAAGGATGGAAGGCTGAGTCAACCTTGAGCCGGTGAGATTAGAACCGCCGAACTGCAGATAACAGTCAGCTGAAGTGGCCTGCAGTGCTGCACCCTAACCACTGCGCCACCTCAGATCTCTGCTTATTTTGGGATCTAGGCTTAAAAATCTGTGATTGAATATATTTGCTTATTCTCCCCTTGTCACTCTAATGGTCTAAATAAGCTTCTAGTTTTGCTTACAGATTTCTGACACCTAATTAATATATAGATACCTATTGTGGCCTGGCAGGAGCCGTTGGAGCTGCCACCAGTCTCCGACAGCGAGGAGCCCTATGAGTCGGCCCTGGAGGATGTGAAGGACCCTGGACAGGGTTCCAACTCCGAAGAGGGCGCAGAGAGACTGGTTGGCCACCAGGTGGCACCTGAACCTTGGATCAGTGGGGAGGAGACAAGGGAGAGTGATCCAGAATCCAACTGTGAGTTGTTCCGGGATGCATGCCGTCGAAGGGCTACTCGGCGTCAAGAACAACTACGTAATTACAGGAGGTAATTACGCTCAGCTGATGGTCATTAAGCTCCTCTCCCAGACTATAAAAGAGACTGCTTGTGCCACGCCCTTCTTGCAGAAGTCAACGTTAGGGACTAACGAGAAATGAACTTGGCAGGCTGGATTGCTGCCAGAGTTTGTTTGCATTGCTGCCAAGGTTTGTCGGACTTGCTGCCAAAGTCCTTACCTATTTGTTTATTTGGCTTTCAGCCACCAAGAGTCTGGACTTGCTATTAAAAAACATTCTCATTTATGCTTGTCTCGGCTTTCATTACTGGACAGTGGAGGGGGGTCAGAACAGATACCTGAGTCAGAAGCCAGCCTAAGAAAAGGCAAAAGAGCATCCTAAATCAATATTTGAACGGCAACCAATGAATACCATCCAAATGAACCCAAGAGAGAAATATCTAAATTCATGCTTACCAATTTAGAAAGATTCATATCTCTCAAGACACGCATGACAATCGTGGATTCGGTGTCACTGGGGTTTGATCTTTTGGCTGCCCCCAAGGTCCGTAATACTGACAATATATTTCTCAGACCAAAGTCATAATGTACCTACAAATAAGACAAAAGGTTCTAGATATAAAGGAACAAAATTAAAGCAAGGAGGCAACAGACATTCTGGGCTCCAATACCTATTGGCTTAGAAATAAGGACATTGCTTAGTTGAAGACCAGCTACTGAAAATGATAAAATGAACTGTAATCAATAACAGTAAATTATCTTGCCGATAATGTGACGTAATATAAACGTGCAGTAGAACAAAAATATTTTCCACAACTAGCAACACTAATATGTAGAACAAATGTGGAGGTGTATGCATTTGTAACACTGTTAAAATAAAGATTGTTGATTGAAATAGAATTGTTGAATCAACAGGAAACTGATATTATTCTCCATGACTAGTACTATCCTCTCCTGGTTACTTGTAAATAGTGATTTAAAAAGTGTACACAATCGCCTATCTTAATACTGAAATACTAGGGACCTATGGAGACTTTGGTTCAAGAGCCGAGGTGGTGCAGTGGTTAAATGCAGCACTGCAGGCTACTTCAGCTGACTGCAGTTCTGCAGTTCGGCTGTTCAAATCTCACCGGCTCAAGGTTGACTCAGCCTTCCATCCTTCCGAGGTGGGTAAAATGAGGACCCGGATTGTTGTTGGGGGCAATATGCTGACTCTGTAAACCGCTTAGAGAGGGCTGAAAGCTCTATGAAGCAGTATATAAATCTAACTGCTATTGCTATAAACAGAGAAAAGATAAAACCCATTCCATGTACAAAACTGGTCTTATCACACTAGTTTCAAATACTTGGGAAACCAAATTATCTGTTCTATTTTCCAATGTAAATGTTATCAAAAAGAAAGAAAGGAAGGAAGGAAGGAAGGAAGGAAGGAAGGAAGGAAGGAAGGAAGGAAGGAAGGAAGGAAGGAAGGAAGAAAGAAAGAGTAAATGAAAAACAGGTCTCTCTTTTTTTAAAAGGCTGATAAAGTGTATCAACGCTTCAATAAAAATACAAAAGTAACAAATAAAGTATTCCCTTTTTAAAAAAGGAATTAGTTTTCTAGAGAAAAATAATTAATTTTCATTTATTTCGCCACAATACAGTATGTTTGTTCAAGGGCATAGTCCAATACTAGGAGGAAAGAGGACAACCAGTAGTAAGTTGGCTGGAGTTAATTACAACAGTGATGGATGCAAAGTTGGGCAACCTGAAGAGGGCAGATTGCGGCGAGATCACTAAGTCACTAAAAAGTCAACACTAATTTGATATACATAATCAATCATAAGCCAGGAGAGATGTTGCCCTTTCTCAGTTAACAAAACATTCATTAAATATTGTTTGGTATGATATTAAAATTAATGCAGTTCTTTGAAAAAAATATTATCCAAGGAAACAGTGTTTTTTCCCTCTTTGGCTTTGATGCACCTTGCAAAGAAGTCGTATTTAAACTTAAATTCCAAAGGAATGCTTTGAGGAATTACTACAGTGGTGGGATTCAAATAATTTAACCACCGGTTCTCTGCCCTAATGATTATCTCGGTAGGTGGGGCTCGGTGGTCATGTGACTGGGTGGGCGTGGCCAACTCAAGGTCACTCAAGTCGATGGGCACTTCGCCTTAGCTGTTATAATGTAATAAGAGTTAACCGGAGAGGCAGTTTCTGTAAGCAGGGCAATAAAGATTAGGCTAGAAACAACACCAGAATGTTTCCTTCCTGCCTTCCTTACAGGATTAGCCCTGTAAAGTGGAAAAAAAACAAAAGGAGATTTCTTCCAACAATCGATTCTCTGAACTACTTAGAAAGTTACCAGCTGGTTCTCCCGAATAGATGCGAACTGGCTGAATCCCACCACTGAATTACTACCTAGTTTTTTGTTATTTAGACTGTTAAAATTGCTACGCGTCTGTAAAAAAAAACAAATACACTTTTGATGAGCTATTCCTTGACCTCCAAAATGAGTCTTAAGGTTCCTCTGTAACATTATCATTCCTAAGAACTTCATCTCAATAGCTGCTGGCCTCTACGGCATTTAAATTCTTACTTCCTGCTTGTTGTTTGGGCTATTTGCAGAACAGAATTATTCATCAAAGGTCATTTCTCCCACCTGCTTAGACAATTGTTCCTCACAGAGTTTATACAGAGTGAAGAACTTCCTTGCAAGCACAATGTTATCAATGAAGCCACAACTAGCCAATTTGACACGGATGATGATCTGGCGATCAGGAACCATCATTGCCACTGAGCGGAAGTTGATTTTCAGGTTTTCGGGCAACTCTTGACGACCAGCATACCCAGGATTCTAATTTAAACATAGCATTAAACATAGCATTATTAACATACAATTAGACTCCAGACATAATGTTCAGGATTTTACAGGTTCTACTTTGCATCTCCCGAATAGGTGCGAACCGGCTGAATCCCACCACTGGTGATCGGTCATAAGAATGGAACAACTGCTGTGGTGCTAAAACATTAGTAACTTTGGGTCTGGATTATAAATACTTTTGAGGATGGTGTCAGAACTTTGAATTGTCGCTAACTGAACCGTCATAACTTAAGGATAACCTGTATTTTAGGTCAGAGCTGAAAGTTCTAGAAAAGTCTTAACTTTTCCCCTTATTTCATATGTGATGTTGGTAAACCACTGCATTTGGAGTACTCACCATTGTCAAAAAAAGGCCAAATTCAGGATTCATTTCTACATTATCGCCATCGGTGAAAATGAAGTTCTTCTTGCGCTCTTTCTTACAAGTCAAAACAATCGCGATTTGCTGGGCGGCCACAGACAGCACTGGCAAATCAATGCGGTTAAATTCATCAAAGCAGCCCCAGGATCCAGACTGAGCAAGCCCTTAAATCAGAGGAAAGGTTAATATTAAAAGGAGTCAGCCCTGCGCTCCTTTTGCATAATTAGACATCAAATCACAGTGTTTGATAAAGAAAAAAGAAGTTAAAGCAAGTTCAGAGAAGGCTAGAGCTGAATTTATGATATTTAAAATGTGCTTACTTCTATCAGATAAAAGGATTAAAATCAAGGTGCCAGAAAGGAGCAAATGACTTGTCATTCTGGGCAAACTGTTGAACTAGATAACATTTTTCCCCTTTTCCCTTTAGAGTCTTGTATTTTTTTTTTAACTTTGCTTTTAGCCATTCCTGTGCTTTATTACTTAGTACGAACCTCTTATATAAGATGATTAGCTGCGATTCATCTGAAATGGATGCAATTAAGCACAATAGACACACTTGGTAATGGTTCGCTGACAAATGCGTGCTCGACAACAGCGCGACTGACAAAACTGCGGTGAGAAAACCGCAAGTTCTAAATCGCGCCGACGAATGAGCACAGAAGCGCGCCAACAACAGTGCGCCGACAAAAGCGCACCTTCAACAAACAAGTAATTTCCTCAAGTTCTAAACCTAACCCTAACCCTAAACCTAAACCTAACCCTAAACCTAACTCTAAACCTAACCCTAAACCTAACCCTAACCCTAACCCTAAACCTAACCCTAAAGCTAATCCTAAACCTAACCCTAAACCTAAACCTAACCCTAAACCTAACCCTCAACCTAACCCTCAACCTAACCCTAAACCTAACCCTTACTTTAACTGAAATCCCTAAACCTAACCCTGAACGTAACCCTTACCTTAACTGAAATCACGCTTTTGTGGGCACGGTTTTGTCAGCGCGTTGTTGTGGGCGCATTTATGACGTCGCGGTTTTCTCGCTGCGGTTTTGTCGGCGCGCTTTTGTCGTGCGCGCATTTGTCGGGTCACGCTTGGTAATAAGCATGTCCTACTTGTCCTATCTTTGGAGCATTGGTTTTGAACACGTGCACTTTGGAAAGCAAATATTGTGAGACATTTGTGCCCCTTCCCTTCCTGCCCCAGGATTTTCAGGCCAATCTAGAATCAACATACTCTCATTTTCATTCATATCCAAAAATTGACACATGCTGTTCGCCCATTATTGGTACAATACTGATTGTTACAAAAATGTCACTTTCCATAATAAAAAATATATCCTGACCTTTGAAAATTCTTCCCAGACCTCGAAAATCCATCTGGTCAGAACAATTGAAAACCACAACGTATTTTCCAAGGCACCTTCCCATATCTTTCGTTGTTTCTGTTTTGCCAGTCCCTGCAGGACCTGCCGGGGCTCCTCCCATGCTCATCCCTAATGCTTGAGCCAAAGTGATGTAACACCTACAAGGAAACAAGGAACAGGAATATGTTCTTCTTATGGACATTTGGAAGACTTAAAGGTATTAAAATGCCAAGATAAGATTTGAAGAGGTAGTAAAAAAGAGAACGGTATTTTGTGGTATCCTCTTACTAGATGTTTGAATGCTCGTTTTAGTGAGTTACAGGATATATTCTGTTGCATAGTATGTTCAATATGGTTTGGCCCAGGCGAACCAGTAGCGGCAGCTGCAGGCAGCTCCACCCTGACATAATGCATAAGCACTGCACATGCGCAGAAGGTGGTGCACATGCGTAGACACAGCACACACAGCTTTACATTTGTGAATCGACAGGGAAGGTAAGTGAATCCCACTGGTTTGCTTGGCCTCTCATAGCATTGTTTCTTGAGAACCAATTGTGATGGAGTCTTTTTTATGCTATATTCTACAAATCCAGCTACATTTTCCATCATTTGAGTTGGGGAGGTACATTATATATAATGAGATATGAATATGCTCTATGTTGCCCTCAGAGACAAAAAAAAAAAACCCACCCCAATGTAAAACTCAATATTATGCATAATCTAAATCAGTGACGTGCGGTGAGGTTTATGGCTGGTGAGGCAAAAAGAAAGAAAACGTCTTTTGCCCACCACGCCGCTGGAGTCAGACATAGCGGCAGGGCGGGCAAAAGCCGTTTTCTTTCTTTTGCGGCAAAAGAAAGCACCAGCCCGCCAGCAGAGGATTTCGACTCTGCTCTTGCCTGCCATCATGAAAATGTAAAAATGTAAAAGGAAAAAGGCAAGAGCTGCTGAGGTCAGGCTGGATTAGCTGCTGCCAGAGTCCCTAATGGATGACTCTGCTTGACTGTTTAAAAAAAGCCTCTTAAAAAAACGCCCTCTATAGGAGGAGGCAAGAGAACCACGTGCCTCATCTACATAAGGAATTTTTCGGCTTTTAACCCTTGCTTAACTCTGCTCGAGTGATCATAAAGTCAGACTAGATGAGACACATCGTTCTCTTGCCTCCTCCTGTAGAGGGCACTTTTTAGAGGCTTTTTTAAACAGTTAAGCACTAAGCAGAGTCATCCACTGTGACTCTGGCAGCAACTAGCTCAGCCTTTTTCCTTTTACATTTTTCTTTTCTTTTCATGATGACAGTGGTGAGGCTCTGCCTCCCCTGCCTCTCCTGACTGCACGTCACTGATCTAAATGTATTCCTCTATTCCATAGAAATAGAGGAATGTTCAGAAACCATTACAAAAATAAAAAGGGCAGAAGGATTCTGAGCCCTGGGAAAGGAATCAGAATTAGGAAGCGATTCAAGCTGGCTCCTTCTTGATTGACTGAGGTATAAAAAGACGCGGAGGAAAAAAAGGAAAAATAAAAAAGGCTGTGTTTATTGTTTAATGTTATATGGCCCCGGTTATGCACAGTATATATGTGACTGTACGAAATGAAAATGGAAAGTAAAAACACATTTACTGGAAAAAGAAGCGGAGAAAAACAAACTTACAAGATTCTGTTAACATCTTATATCTCAATCCATTTTAATTTTAGATTTCTTGTAGAGCCTATTTCCTAATCCTGGCAAGTCCAGAGTCAAATGAGGCGCCTTTATCTCCCGCTGAATCTTCATTACAAATTCACGAGACATTCTCCATAACCAATACTGGAAAAACGACACTGCATAATGTCAGCGTATCTTCCCCCCCCCCCCAGCCTATAAATATTCATCCATGCCTCACCTGTCTGTGAGAGGTGTGATGACAAGACGGTCTGTACAGCCCAGGAATTCATTTTGATATATGAAGGCCACATCTGTGATATTCACCATCATTTTATCGGCATCGTCTTTGAAATAAAATCTGCATTGCTTCAGCCACTCGAAATCCGTAGGGCTCTTGATATGCATGCGGCACTAGAAACAAAGGATTGTGCTATCATAGTTCAATATCAGGGTACAGACGTGCCTTCTATTTATTACTTGGAAACAGCTGTTTTCAAATGCAAAGTTAGGTCATCTTTGTGGTAACCACAGAATCCAACGGGAGTACACGAAACTCATAAAACAATCCCAGCACATACAGTAAATACATGTTACAAGCTCAACATCTGACCTTACCCTCAAATGGGATTTGAGGGTAGAGCCGAGGTGGCGCAGTGGTTAAATGCAGCACTGCAGGCTACTTCAGCTGACTGCAGTTCTGCAGTTCGGCTGTTCAAATCTCACCGGCTCAGGGTTGACTCAGCCTTCCATCCTTCCGAGGTGGGTAAAATGAGGACCCGGATTGTTTTGGGGGGCAATATGCTGACTCTGTAAACCGCTTAGAAAGCCCTATGAAGCGGTATATAAGTCTAACTGCTATTGCTATTGCTATTTGACTATTGTTTTTTCTTTCTTCTGCCTTGAAAAAACTGAATAATCAAGTGATTAACGAGATTTACAATGAATTAAATTTGAGTAATGGATCTTTATGACTAAGAGCAAATATAACATGACTGGCTTTAGAAAGGTAATAGTGAATTAACTTAAAATATACACATGGACCAGTATCTTCCGCTACTCCCAGTCCCTTTCCTTTAGAGCAGGGGTGTCAAACTCGCAGTGCCACATTGTCATCACGTGTCGTATCACAACTTTTTCCTTTGCTAAAATTGGGAGGGGGGCGTCAGAGGTGGTATTCAACAGGTTCTGTCCAGTTCTGGAGAACCGGTAGCGGAAATTTTGAGTAGTTTGGAGAACCAGCAAATACCATCTCTTACTGGCCCCTCCGCCACCTATTCTCTGCCTCCTGAGTCCCAGCTGATCGGGAGGGAATGGGGATTTTGCAGTAATCTTCCCCTGCCACACCCACCAAGCCACGCCCACAGAACCGGTAATAAAAATGCTTGAATCCCCCACTGGTGGGCGTGGCCTGTGTGTGACACATATGGCCCCAAAGCCACGAGTTTTACACCCCTGCTTTAGAGATCTATCTATAAGACTGAAGTAACCCTCGGTCACAAAATTGTGTCTCCTTTTCTATGGGCTCTGAGTAGGTCAAAAGAAGAGTGATCTGGGCTCATTGCATAGGGAAATCCCTAAAACTATTATTTACAATGGAAAGTAGGATTCTATTAGATGATGTCAAGCCTAACAAGAAGGCTATTAAGACTATAATGTCAAAGAAGCTTTGAAACATTAATAAACTCAGTAACATTTGGTCCAAAATGACTGACTGCATTGATTACATTTACACATCGCGGACATATCTTACTCTGAAGAATTCAGCCTTTCATAGCACTTATTTAAATAAGGTTTATTTTTACCAGATCATCAAATATGTCTCTTTGGTGCACGTGAATTGTGATCAGTGTCTCATATTTAATGCGTTCCACAGAACTCAGATCCTTGGTAGTCATGTCGATCAGCGTATTCAAGAGTTCTAAGAAAAACTGATTCGTTTTCTGCATCACTTTTTTGTCGTATTTTGCATTGGTCAAAGCCTCCTCCGCTTCTCGTGTCCAGATCATTTGAATACCCAGCAAACCAACCTTAAAAAAAATAATTTACATTAATGTTTACAGGGTTAACTGTTAAGCTTCCCTGTGACCCGTCAAATGCACACCCGACAAAAGCGCGCCAACAAAAGCGCAGCGAGAAAACCGCGAGGTCTAAAACGCTCCCACAAAAGAGCGCCGACAAAACCGCACCCACAAAAGCGCGATTAGGGTTAAGGTAAGAGTTAGGGTTAGGGTTAGTGTTAGTGTTATTACGTTGTTATTATGTTGTTATTACGTTGTTATTACGTTGTTATTACGTTGTTATTACGTTGTTATTACGTTGTCATTACATCGTCATTACGTTGTTTTTGCGCTGTTTCTTGACGGCATGCTTTCATCGGCACACATTTGTTGGCGCGCTTCTGTGGGCGCGATTTCGACCTCATGGTTTCCTCGGCGCAGTTTTGTCGGCGCACTTTTGTCAGGCGCACATTTGTCGGTGAACCAAGCCTCCCAAATCCTTTTTTATTCAGCCAACCAATAACTGAGTCATTACCCTTTTAAAAATTAATGTTATCTACGCAATTTTTACAGACTTGTGAAAACTGAAACGAGGTCAAGTAATCCTCTCCCATCTTAAACTCCTAATCTACCCATTATTGTATTAGAAGAGAGAAGAGAGGTGTCTATATCTCCAATATTTACACAAGCCTTAATTGATCTTATCAAAGGAATTGTGGAGTATAAAATGATGCAGGGTCTTGTAGCAATGCTTCATCATGAGAACATTTCATGGACCACCTCATGGGAATCAAATAGTATTTCTGTCAACTCATAAAGTTGCCATGGTGAGGAAAGGGGAGGAGCACATTCCATGCCTTCCACGCATACCTTCGACTAGAGTCAGATCTCAGATTACTTCAGCAGGCTTGCGAGGGGTGCACCTTGTTGGAGAATATGATTTATGACACAGACTGAGGGGAGGGAAGGAACCAGGGTAAAGTTCAGCTATAATTCAAATGAGGCTAAGATCTGACTGCAATAGGGTATTGCCGGAATGGTGGTCCTAATAAATGACTGGTTTTCTTTTGAAACTTGGCTTGAGGCTCATGAATCAATTAGGGCATCTTTCGGAAACCTGACAGTTTCCTCAGAAGAAGCAGACATAGGCCACAAAGAGCAAAGCAAATGAACACCCACTATTATCTTCTTTCTTCCTCCAGATTTAGAAGCACCCCAAAATCTGCTCTCATTTCATTTCAAATTCCGAAATGAAAAGAGAGCAGTTGCTGTAAGCCATGTTGAGGGGAACAATTGCAAGGAAGTCTTTGGGAAGACTAATATCATTGCAAGCAAACTATTGATGTGATAGAAGCCTTATACATTTTTAATATAGGGGTCTTTTAGACACACTGGAAATCCCTAAAAGTGCACCCCACATTTTTCAAGGACAGGGAACTAATACCATTTCATAAGAACTCCAAACCCAAGTTAAGAACTAAAAATGAGCCACATTAGCAAATTACACATCTATCCAGTATGAAGCTCTACTAAATTTAATAAGATTTCCTAAATGTCAACTGTAGTATTTATTAGAGAAAAAAAATTCACAATAAAGGTATTTCTGTCCGAATTAACATTGGTAGCAATCCCAACCCTGGAAATGCAGATCACACACTCCCTACTGAGAAGGAAGGAAGGAGATAAATTCACCTGGGCAGGGAAGGTATTAAGAAACTCAATTAATTGGAAATCTGCTTCTTGGATATTTGCAGCTGCTTGTCGAATCACAAGGTGCAAAGAGGATTGGGACTCCTTTAAAAGTAAATTGAGCCAAACTTCCACATTGCCATCTGCCATAACAGGTTTTTCTAATTCAATTGTCTCACCTTCCCGAGAAGAAATGGAAAGGATCCGGTCATATACCTGTGAATCATACATATTGCATGAACATTTCATAGTAACAGTTCATTTTTCATTGTTTTTTTTTATATTTAGGCTGTAAATCTGATAAGACTACCAATATTTTGTATGTTCTCTTTGTTGGAACTAATAGCAACTTTGGGGGAGGGAGATTTAAATTAGGGATACAAAATAAAAGGAAAAAAGTTTGTTTTCCCTTCCCCGTTCTTTTAAAACAACCAATTCTATAAAATACACACAACAGATACAATTCTATCACAGATTGCCCCTGGGCCCTGCAGAAAATCCTACACCAATCCAGATATTTAATACCTCAAGTCATGTATTAATCTGATTGACATTCACTCGTCAAAGAGGCAGATAAATATCTTTTCAGGATCGGAGAACTTTTTAGCTGGCAATACTACAAATTAAATGTGCAACTTCAAGCATTACTAGGCAATGGCTCCTCAGCAGATAGGATAATAGTACTCTGTTTTTACATTGCATGAACACAGTCAACAAAAACAGCTAACAGATAGCAAAAAAAAAAAAAGGGAATGGATGAAGACAAGCAGACCAGGATATAATTCTCATCAGTCCCAATCAGCCTGTTTAATATTCTGCAAATTGGGGCAATTCAGCCATGAACATATGGGATTGCCTACCTCCGGGTAAGACCCTAAACTCAACCTTGAGGTGAAAAAGAGAGGTGTGATGGATATATTATCAATTATGTGAATAATTTCACTGGTTGCTGAGGAGTCTTTGTGTTCTTGGGTACTTGGAGGTTACACCAGGGCTCAAGAGAGCTTGACAGATCTCCAGCAATGATTATGCCATTAGTAGTTAATCAAAACCATAAAATATTACAATCACACCAGAGGTGGGTTCCTACCAGTTCGCACCTATTCGGTAGAACTGGTTCGTCAAATCTACCGAACCAATTAGAAGAGGTTCCACCAGTGGACACGGAAAGCAGGCCGCACCTACAGAAGAGGTTCCAAAAATTTTTGAAACCCACCACTGGTCCTTGGATATGATTATTCTACACTATCATGCTCATATTTATAAAACTCAGTGCCTCTGTGAAAGGTAAGGGTGACTACTGCGTTTGTGGTGCAATCAGAACATTGCGTGTGTTGAGGTTGTTTTAACGCAAACCAAAGATGCCTTTTAAAAAACAAGTTTACATCATAGTCTTATGCAGGCCAGTGCTGTGTGTGAGGTAATTTAAGGTGGTTCTGACAAGTGTCGTTGACATCTTCATATCCGGTCACATGGGCGGCAAGCCACTCCCATCCGGTCACATGGGCGGCAAGCCACTCCCACAAAGGAGGCCACACCCACAGAGTAGGTTCAAACAATTTTTGAAACCCACCACTGAATCACACCAACCTTATCATGGAATTTTACAGTTTTGATGTTGTCAAAAACATTTAGCAAGTGAGCCTGTATTGTGTGTGAGTCTGAAGCTTGTCCTAGGATCTCCAGGAGAGCAGGATCTGACACGAAGAAGAAGCGAGGAAATGAGAGTCTCTTTTTCTCCAGGTAACTGAAATTAAACAAAACCGAGAGGAATACCGTCACGTGTGTAAACTTTAAAAATTATACTTGTCATTATCTTCCAACGACCAGATCTCCTCAGCTCCCCTCTAGAGAAAACATCATTCATGATAGAATCAGAGTCTTGTCTTGCAGCTGACATTTTAAATGGTTTGATCTTGCCAGCCCCATTCATTAATTCATATATTGTACAAATGAATGAAGCTCACTTCACTCAGACATATTTAAACTAAAATGTTAAGCAATCAAAAATATGCAGAGCAAGGGCTTGAATAAGTAGTAAGTATGATGAAGTAGTGATTAATTGCCTTGTCTTAACTGTATCCAGTCCAGCAACCTCATGACTTTATCCAGTCCAGCTAGGAAAACACATATTTTTCCTCATTTTCCACATGAGCCGAGGTGGTGCAGTGGTTAGGGTGCAGTACTGCAGGCCACTTCAGCTGACTGTTATCTGCAGTTCAGCGGTTCTAATCTCACCGGCTCAAGGTTGACTCAGCCTTCCATCCTTCCGAGGTGGGTGAAATGAGGACCCGGATTGTTGGGGGCGATATGCTGACTCTGTAAACCGCTTAGAGAGGGCTGAAAGCCCTATGAAGCGGTATATAAGTCTAACTGCTATTGCTATTGCTATTTTGGGGGGGATCATAGATTAACATTACGTGCAGATACTGAAAAACTGTCTTATCCCTCCCCACTCCCATATTAGCACAGACACAAGCAGATCATGTGCTTCCCAATATTTATAAATTTCGGGAGCTCTGATGAATTTAAACTAGAGTAATCTTAATTAAATTGACATGGCCTAGTGTTATCCCCATTCTTCATCCTAAATTAAAAACAAAAATAGGATAGACAATATTTTTATCTTCCAGCATTCTCTTGATGTCTTCAACATATTCCTTCTACCTGAACCAATTAATACAGAGCTGGGAGCAGTGAAGACAAGGAGTCAACTGTCTTGAATTCCCTTTTCTAACCACAAATCACATATAGATTAAATTTTAAATTAAGCCTATCCATGCTGTGACTTAATAATGCCATACAGAGCAGCATTACATGTAGCCTAGAAGAAATCATGTTGCATTAACCTAAGACATAATTATTAAACACAGTGTGTGTTTTTATTCCTTTTGACCCCAGCCTTGAAAAAGACATTTTATTGGCTGATTGCATATTTACTCTTTCAAATATATGTTTTCAAATATGAATTAGCAAAATATTCACAAAGTTGCTTATACGTATCCTCTATGTTAAGATAGCCATATATTGTATGCTCTGTCATGAATATATGAGGACCCTTTAATTCCTTTGAAATTAATTTTTAATTCCAAAATTATCTCAACAGATTCACCACTGCTCTTTGCCCACTCAGAGAATTTTTAACCTAATGCATATTAAAAAAAGCAACATGTTATTTTTCCTGTTAATTAACACAATGATTGTATGTTAGTGAAAAGTTTTTAAATAAGCAGAACTTACCCTGTGAGAGATTTTTGACACATTTCCAGCTGCTCCAATAAATGAGGCAATAATTGTCCCATGGTTTCATCCCCAACACAACAATGGACAACATTTGGTATTTCATGGGCTCGAGTCATTATCTTTACCCATGATTTGTCAATATTAGAGAAGCGTTTGGCTTCCTGTTTAAAGTACAAATAAGAATGGCACTTCAGTCCCTATACACATTTTATTGATGTCAAGATTTAATAGGTTTCTGTTGTGGCCCAGCAGGAGCCATTGGAGCTGCCACCAGACTCCGACAGCGAGGGGCCCTATGAGTCAGCTCTGGAGGATGTGGAGGACCCTGGACAGGGTTCCGACTCCAAGCAGGGCACAGAGAGGCTGGTTGGAGGCCTCAGGAGGCGCCTGAGCCTTGGACCAGTGGGGAGGAGACAAGGGAGAGTGAGCCAGACGCCAGTAGTGAGTTGTTCCTGGATGCACGGCACCGAAGAGCTAATAGGCGTCAGGAACAGTTGCGCAGTTACAGGAGGTAATTGCACTCAGCTGGTGGTAATTAGGCTCCTCTCCAGATTATAAAAGGACTGCTTGTGCACACGCCCCTCTTGCAGAAGTCAACGCAGGAACTAATGTTGGAGAACATTATGGTGAGCTTGTCAGGCTGGATTGCTGCCAAGCCTTATCTGTGTTTATTGCTGCCCAAGCTTGTCTGTGCCGGTTTGCTGCCAAGGACCTGTCTGTCTGTTAATTAAAGGCCGTAACTTATCTTTGGCTCGGAGTGTGTGTTGGTGTGGAATGAGGTGGGTCAGAACAGGTTTCTTTCAGCAATCTTTCTTTTTTCATGATCTTCTGGCTACATTAAGCTAATTTTCAGAAACCAGTTCTGATGTCTGTTGAGTTATTAATCTAATTGTCTTATTATAAGATGGGACTCTCTGGCCCTCAAAACCAGTCGTCCCCAATCTTTCTGGTTTTGTGGACCAGCAGTAGCAGAGGGAAGGCGATGGTTTCACACATGCACACATGCCAGCTTACACAAATGGAGCAACTTATGCAACCCAGTTGTGAATGTAGACCAGGGTCGGGGATCCCTGCTTTAAACTATAGCTTCCAACAGTGTCTGTATGGGTCATCCCAGTTTGAGCTATTGAGAGATGCAGTTCAATAGCATCCAGATGTCATAGCTGCATAAATTACCTTTAATACATCTGCAGATTCCTCTGCAGAACCAAAGAAGAATTCTTACCTTAGGAAGCTGTTTGGCAATATCTCCACCAACAAACACAGCTTCTAAATATATCCATAAATTCTGCACCATCATCCAGTTCTCAATAATATCAGTTGTGTTCGAAAGAGATTGCACCCATTTTTGTATCTGAGCCTTGAATGGTGAGTTATATCTGCAATAATTGCACATATTCAAAAATGAGCAAATGAATCTCTACATTTAAAAAAAAGAGAGAGAGATCTACATATTACATATTACCTATTGCTCATTAGGGAGCCCAGAATCATCAAGCTGTCCTCCATACTTGCAATAATTTCAGAAGTGCTGTCTCCCCTCAAGAGAAGTTCTCCACGGGTTTTAAAATTAGCAAAAGTAAATGTTTTATTGTCCCATTCAGCGATCACTTGTTTGAGCTTCTGTTCAATGTCCCTCTCTTTCATGGCACTGATGCAGATGTCCTACCAAAACCAATCAGAAGGTTAGTAATAAAAAACTAAATCCACAATATTAGAATATCTTCCAGACAATAGTCCTGGAAATTTCCAAGCTAAAGTTAAATGAATTGCTTCAATACATACTGTAGGTACAAAAAAGTTTAATAAAAAGTGAAGGATTGTTCAGGCAGATAAACCCACTTGCTATAACCCAAAACAAAGTATTTTACCCATGTACATAATACATAGCTTCCTGTTGTGGCCCAGCAGGAGCCGTTGGAGCTGCCACCAGACTCCGACAACGAGGGGCCGTATGAGTTGGCTCTGGAGGATGTGGAGGACCCTGGACAGGGTTCCGACTCCGAGCAGGGTGCACAGAGGCTGGTTGTCCACCAGGAGATGCCTGAGCCTTGGACCAATGGGGAGGAGACAAGGGAGAGTGATCCGGACGCCAGCAGTGAGTTGTTCCTGGATGCACGCCATCAAAGAGCTACTAGGCGTCAGGAACAGTTGCGCAAGTACAGGAAGTAATTGCACTCAGCTGGTGGTCATTAGACTCCTCTCCAGACTATAAAAGGACTACTTGTGCACACGCCCCTCTTGCAGAAGTCAACGCAGGAACTAATGTTGGAGAACATTATTGTGAGCTTGGCAGGCTGGATTGCTGCCACGGCTTATCTGTGCTGGATTGCTGCCCAAGCTTGTCTGTGCCAGTTTGCTGTCAAGGACCTGTCTGTCTGTTAATTAAATGCTGTAACTTATCTTTGGCTCGGAGTGTGCTTTGGCATGGAACGAGAGGGGTCAGAATAGGTCAGTATGGCAAGATTGGTTTCTGATCCTGAGTCAAGGCAGGAGGTTGATTTTTCAGACTTGTAGTGATCCAGATAGATTTGGCTATTTCTTAGAGCAGGAAGCAACATCTGTCAAGCGTGTTGAAAGTTAAATAGGGCTGGGCTGGGTTAGTGTAGTTAGTCCTTGACTAACTGCACTAACCCAACAGTTGACTTACAACCGTTGGTTTTGTGTCTGTCCGAAGTTACAGCAGTACCGAAAGTGACTTATGACTGTTTTTCACACAATAGTAACAGCATTGCCACGGTCACATGATCAAAATTCAAACGCTTGACAACTGGTTCATATTTATGACAGTTGCTGTGTCCCGGGGCCATGTGATCATCTTTGGCAATCTTCTGACCAGCAAAGTTAATGGGGAAGCCAGATTCACTTAACATTAAATGACTTGTGTTCAGTGGTGGGATTCAAATAATTTAATAACCGGTTCTCTTCCCTAATGACCAGCTGGGTAGGCGTGGCTCGATGGTCATGTGACCTGTTGGGTGTGGCCAACTCAACATCACTCATGTCGATGGGCGCTTCGTCTTAGCTGTTACGATGTAATAAGGGTTAACCGGAGAGGCAGTTTCTGTAAGCAGGGCAATTAAGATTAGGCTAGAAACAACACCAGAATGTTTCCTTCCTGCCTTCCTTACAGGATTAGCCCTGTAAAGTGGAAAAAAACAAAAGGAGATTTCTTCCAACAACCAGTTCTCCGAACTGCTTAGAAAGTTACCAACTGGTTCTCCCGAATAGGTGCAAACTGGTTGAATCCCACCACTGCTTGTGTTATTAAATTAATAACTGCGGTGATTTACTTAACAACTGTTGCCAGGAAAAAAAATCATAAAATGGAGCAAAACTCACTTAACAAATTCCTCGCTTAGCAACAGAAGTTTTGGCCTCAATTTTGGTCATAGGTCAAGGTTTTCCTGTTCTAGAATTAAAGATTACAATGGCTGAAAGAAAGAGATGCCAATGGCAAACGACATCAATGCTGCTGGCACCAGAGTTGAGTTTGACTTTGACTCAAACGAAAAAAGTAACGTCTCAAATAGCAAATAACAGATTTGCTATTTTCAGGTTGTTGGTTTTTGTATGTGGAATAAAAAAAACCTTGTGTGCTTTGGAAATACAATAGTTAGATCATTCATTTCAATATCAAAGATATTGGGTACTTGAGAGACCGCCTCCTGCCAATCACCTCCTCACGACCAATTAGATCACACAGACTAGGCCTCCTCCGAATCCCATCTGCCAGTCAGTGTCGACTGGCGACTACACGGAGGAGAGCCTTCTCGGTAGTAGCTCCGACCCTTTGGAACGATCTCCCCGTGGAGATCCGTACCCTCACCACCCCCCAGACCTTCTCATGAATCACAATAATAAAATATTATCTATATATGAGGCTATAGTAGGCATGTTCTCTAATGTCAGAGAAATATCTTGGACTTTTCTTTGTGTGTGTGTTGAGAGGGTGCAGTTCAACCCAAAGGTTAACTATCATGCATGTGGACAGATAAACTATTTATTATATGACTATATCCTATTCCTCTTTTTTGGACTGAATTTCAGGGCAATCTAGTTATTATAGTTTAAGTAAACACTGATTTAGGCAATTATTCTGTCTCTCCTGGATCTGATGAAAAGGTGTGATGGAGATTATGAGAGACACAGTAAGTTGCTGGTGCTTGTTTTAAATTTTTGAATAGCAATAGCAATAGCAATAGCGCTTAGACTTATATACCTCTTCATAGTGAGTGCTTTTACAGCCCGCTCTAAGTGGTTTACAGTGTCAGCCTATTTTCCCCAACAATCTGTATCCTCATTTTACCCACCTCGGAAGGATGGGAGGCTGAGTCAACCTTGAGCCGAATGATCTCACTCACTCATATTAAAATCTGGCTATCCCATCAGGCCTGGGGTTAGATTGTAATCCGTCCCCGCCCGAATGATGAATGCTGTGTTCTATTTTTAATTATGTATTGTTCTATGTCTCGCTGTTTGTATTCCCCCCCCCCATGAATTGTAAGCCGCCCTGAGTCCCCCCAGGGAAAAGGGCGGCCTATAAATAAACTTTCCAATCCAATCCAATCCAATCCAAAGATGCAAGCGTATCATTTTCCCCTACCTCTATCTCTTCTTTGTATTTCAGCAAGGGCGCTTCCATAATATTTCTCATTTTGAAAGTTTCATTCTCAACATCGAAATTGTGGGCAGTGAGATCAGTGAGGCGTTTCCAGTGACGGGGCATCATGGCTTTGTTGGACATCAACTCAAGCAAAGGACAACATTCACTGAAGTCATCGATGGTTTTCTTAAGATCCAGAAATGCCTGCCATTCCTTCAAGGCTCGCGGTAGCTTACGGCATCTGCAGGTAGACATACAGTGGGGCACGCTCAAAACTATTGTAAAAATTCCACTAGAAAGAAATATTTAAAAACAACCACAATCTTAAGAACCTATATATTTACTAAAACTCTCCTATTTATCTGGATGTAAACTTTTAACTGGGTGAAATGATGCATTGTAGGGCAATAATTTTGAATCTCAAATGGGCTAACTTGCAAAAATGTGTCCAAAATCCAGAGTCCTGGTGACTCCTGTGGAACGGAAATTTGGCAAATTTTATAAAACATCTTATGACAAAATGCAAAATGTCATCAAACTTTTCCTGATGTTTGACTGTGCGCTCTACATGGGGCAGCCCTTGAAGAGTATTCGGAGACTTCAACTCGTCCAGAACGCAGCCGCGCGAGCTATTGTGGGTGCACCTCGGTACACCCACGTTACACCTATCCTCCGCGAGCTGCACTGGTTACCGATCAGTCTCCGGATACGCTTCAAGGTGCTAGTCGTAACTTATAAAGCCCTTCATGGTATTGGATCTGGGTACTTGAGAGACCGCCTGCTGCCAATTACCTCCCACAGACCCGTTAGATCTCACAGGGTTGGCCTCCTCCAGGTGCCATCTACCAGCCAATGCCACCTGGCTATTACCCGGGGGAGGGCCTTCTCTGTGGCATCTCCGGCCTCTGGAATGAACTCCCCGCAGGGATTCGGACCCTCACCTCTCTCCAGGCCTTCCGAAAAGCCATCAAAACCTGGCTTTGCCGGCAGGCCTGGGGGTGATGAGTTCCCTCCCCTCTCGACATGTATGGCTGTGCGACTGTTGCTTACTTTTATTATTTGTATTTTGTCTTTTTATGTTCCCCCTTTTCCCCCTTGAATTGTTCGCTGCCCTGAGTCCTCCCGGAGAAGGGCGGCATACAAATAATAAAATACAATACAAATACAATACAATACTGCTTAACATTGACTATTTTCAAGGCAGAATCATCTCTGAATATTTCTCTGAATTTTTAAGAACCAGTGAAGGCTTAGAAAGATCTTTGTATGTTAAACGGATCAATGAAGATGTAAGGAATAATTGATATATACATGAATTAGCAATAGCAATAGCAGTTAGACTTATATATACCACTTCATAGGGCTTTCAGCCCTCTCTAAGCGGTTTACAGAGTCAGCATATCACCCCCAACAACAATCCGGGTCCTCATTTTACCCACCTCGGAAGGATGGAAGGCTGAGTCAATCCTGAGCCGGTGAGATTTGAACAGCCGAACTGCAGAACTGCAGTCAGCTGAAGTAGCCTGCAGTGCTGCACTCTAACCACTGCACCACCTAACCACTATATGGATTAATAATTAATAATGGGAAACTATTCTTGGAATTCTGTATGATTGGTGACATTATGGTTAATTGAAAATATGAATGTATATTATAAATTAATGGGAATTCTTTGTTCCAATCTTCGCTTTTTCTCCTTAGAGATAGGTGATATTATAATACTTTAAAGACTCATTGTTATTTGATAGATAATTATGAATTCAAGGAAATAAGGATTGTTACAAATGAAAGAATATTAATGGTAGTTTGAACACATAAGGCTCAATGACAGTGAAACATTCAGTTATGTTTAATGTAAACCAGTGATGTTAATCCTAAACTTAAGAATTGATGCACAAAAACTTGTAACCAAACAACATGCTTGAGGAAATGGAGGAAAGTTGTTCTTTTTTCTTCTCTTGCTTTGTTTTGTATGTGTTGTTTTGTTTAAAAAGAATAAAAATATATATTAAAAAAAGAAGTTCTGCCATTGTTGAAGGTATTGAGAAATCTGGTAAGGAAATATCTCTGAAGCGATGGCACAACAGGTCCCATGTTGTCTAGTATTCATTAAAAGTCTCACACAATTCCAAGCGATTTTCTTCCCGGGTAAGTATATACAGAATTGTAATCCTAAACACTTCCATCAACAGTCTAGTATTTGCAGGACAATATATAATTTCTTTTTAAACCTAAAAATCCATTAATATAAATTAGCTAACGGAATGGCAGAGATATTTCACTGATTTTCTGCCAATGGCAGATTATGCAAGTTGCAATTCATTGTCCACAAGTTCCCACCCCACCGGGAAAAATACATCAGAGCAGAGTTTTGCTTAATTGGATTTGAAAGGAACTGTCTAAACCAGTGGTAGTCAACCTTTTTCTACCTACCGCCCACTAATGGATCTTTCTTGATGGAGAAATTTCCTTACCGCCCACCAGTTTTTGCGCAAGTGCGGAATATTAAATAAAAAATAAAAAAATAAAAAATGTTCCTTTTCCTGTCTTTTTTTCTTTACCTTTCTTATAGTATTTCACTATATCAAGGATCTCTTTTTCCCTTTTTTATTTTCTCCTTCTCCTTCCTTTACTTATTTCTTTCTTTTATTTTATAAGATAACAAAACTTAATTTATGAGCCAGACTAAACGCTGCTTACTCTCCTCCTTTATTTTATCCCCTTTTCTCCATTTTCTTCCCCTTTTTTTGTTATTTTTTTAATCTTTTCCTTTTTATCTCCTTTTTTTTACCTTCCTTAGGGCAATGTACAAAAGTAAGGCTGAGCTAGTTAGCCCACTTATTATTATTATTAGCCAACAATTCTCTCCTACCTATAACTTTTCTTTCTCCTATTTTGCAACTGCTCTGTTGGGCTTCTGCCTGTCTCTGCTATCCATTCCTCTCCTTCCTCTTCCAAAGTGTTTGCTTCTCCTATTTTGCAACTGCATTCGCTCAAAAGGAAGTTTTAACCTCCGAAGTGCCCACCTGGAATCCTGAAACGCCCATTAGTGGGCGGTAGGGACCAGGTTGACGACCCATGGTCTAAACAATGCCAGGTTCACATCTTACAAGTGACGCAGTGGTTAGGGTGCAGTACTGCAGGCCACTTTAGCTGACTGTTATCTGCAGTTCAGTGCTTCTAATCTCACCGGCTCAAGGTTGACTCAGCCTTCCATCCTTCCGAGGTGGGTGAAATGAGGACCCAGACTGTGGGGGGCGATATGCTGACTCTGTAAACCGCTTAGAGAGGGCTGAAAGCCCTATGAAGCGGTATATAAGTCTAACTGCTATTGCTATTGCTATTACATTAAGCAGTGCTTCCTTAAGTTTGTACAATGGTCCAAGATACACGTTAACGCGTTTAAAGCGCCACAATAGTTGAATCTGTGCCCTACATTAAGCAACAGTGATATCAAAATAAAAGGGATCAAAATCAATAAGATGGCAGGCAACCCCACAAGGTAGGCAACATGATGTACATGCAAAACTGGCATCCTGATGTTCTGTCCATCATTCTTGCCAATTTTGACATCTACTCCTCACATAGGCGCTACATATAAACCATATTATGACTCAGCTGAATCTGCAAAACCATAAAGCAGGCGTCTATGAAAATCAATTAACACACCCTCCCCCCAGGAAATGTTAAAGCACCATTTCTACTCTAGTGACTATACCAGTGGTGGGTTGCTCATCCCGTTCCAACCGTACCGGTACGGTTGGAACGGGGCCGGCGGCGTCCTCGTGCACGCGCGCAGCTCACGTATGCGTCTTAGTGCCTGCGCAATGCTCCAGCTGCTCATGGAGAATCGCACAGGCGCTGTATGTGCCATGCACCTGCGTGGAAGCGCAGAAGCCTTCAAAGACCGGTATGGAGCGCGGGTGGGCCCTTCGGCGTTCCCGGAAGTTACTTCCTTCCGGGTTTACCGACCAACCGGTCCGTGCGGACCGCTGCGGACCGGTTGAAACCCACCCCTGGACTATACCTACATTTATTGTAACGTTTTAGTATAAACACAAAAGAATATTGTAGTAAAGTCCCCATAAAGGAAGCCAAGGAAGACTATATGAAACATAGATTATTCCTCCATCTCCAGTTTTTGCTTCAGCGACACAACTGCCCATTAAATGTTACAGAATATTCAGTGACAAAATAAAGACAAATTAAGCTTATTTCCATACCATGTTAAAAAAAAATGCGCATTTATTTGCATGGCACATGCATTTGTCAATAAAAGAAGGGTCGTGACATAGTGGCATTTATTAGAGATGCAGACAAATTAATCAGAAGAAATAAATTGAAATCAATTAACATTTCGCCAAGCACCAAGAAGTAACTGAGATTCAATTTTCTTACTATTGGTCTTTCAGAGGTCTGCTTTAAGCAGTGTATTGTTAGCATCAGCCTGAAACAGATCAATTGTTCCCTCCACCTATCCTCAATAATAGATCACAGTAGCTCAGTTGAATAGAGACATGCAGTTCCTATGTTTCCTCACCTGTTTTGAAACTCAAGGAGTTCATTATTAATCTTTTCAATGTTCACTTCTGACCAGAGGATATCATGGTAGCCATTCACTGTATCAATGACATTGTTGTACAGGCCATACAGCTTCTGCAACAGGTTCAGCTGCTTTTTTATCTCAAGGAGTTGAGGGTATTGAGTGACAGGCAAACCGAAAAGTTCTTCACCTCCTGTGTAAGTAATGTATTTCCGGAAAAGGTTGTCAAATCGGTTCTAGAGAGTAGAATAAAAGTTTGAGTGTTCTTAACAATATTCAAAACCACAAGCAATGCATAAATAACTACCTTGAGTGGGTTTAATTGTTCCTAAAGCAGAAAAGGCCATAACGAAAGAAAATTAAGAACTCGAGAGATAACAGCCAAATATGGAATTCATTGTTGGTTGGGTTTTCCATTCTGTATTGTACATCTTCTGAATTCCCACTTCTAGATGAGAATTGTTAAGAAACAAAAGAAACAATACAGCTACCAAGAATCTTGACATCCCCTATCTTAAAAACCGGCACTCATAAACACCGACAATGATGATATATATTAAACTAGATTGTTGCTGACTGCCGATGATGGTTGGTGAAAATTGTCTCTGCAAATTGCAATATTGGATCTTATCCTGATTCCCATTAGCACATTAGAGCCGAGGTGGCGCAGTGGTTAAATGCAGCACTGCAGGCTACTTCAGCGGACTGCAGTTCTGCAGTTCGGCTGTTCAAATCTCACCGGCTCAGGGTTGACTCAGCCTTCCATCCTTCCGAGATGGGTAAAATGAGGACCCGGATTGTTGTTGGGGGCAATATGCTGACTCTGTAAACCGCTTAGAGAGGGCTGAAAGCCCTATGAAGTGGTATAAAAGTCTAACTGCTATTGCTACATTGGGAGGCATGCAGCACAATGCAATATAGGTTCAAAATATAGACACATGCATTAAAAAGGCACCTGCGCGTGCACACAATTCAGTTTCCTTGAAAAAGGTGTTCCCTCGAAAATCTCCCTAATCTTCTGGCCATAGGTTTGAGATTTCTAATCCCAACACATACACGTGAAGGACAATACCTAACATCAACAAACTTTGTCAGTGATCCTTTTTAACGCAAAAATAAAAATCCAACGTATGTTTTGAAAACGCTTAGGACTAAGCAGGCACTACTTTGTTTTTACAAATTCTTCTGGAGTAACTGCGGATGGTCAGTCTGGAAAATACTGTAAAAAGGAAGCAGCCTCTAGGAAATTGCACTGCCCCACCCCACCCCCAAGTTTTAGGAGTGTGCAGGCAAGAAACTAGGAGATTGGCAATTCTAGTCCTGCCTTAAGACATGAAAGCTGCCACATACCTCCCAACGGCCGATAAGATCTCACAGGTTGGGCCTTCTCCGGGCGCCGTCGACCGGACAATGCCAGCTGGCGACCCCTCGGGGAAGGGCCTTCTCTGCAGCTGCTCCAGCCCTGTGGAACGATCTACCTGCAGAGATCCGGACCCTCCCCACTCTCTCGGCCTTCCGAAAAGCCACTAAAACCTGGCTATTCTGGCAGTCCTGGGGCTGTTGACCTCATGAACGAGGTCCAGCCCCACCTAGATTGAGTCTATGGTGTGTTGTTTTTAAATTTGTGTTTCTTTTTCCCTATTTTTAACTTTTTATCTTTTTAGTCTTGTATTTTGTAAGCTGCCCGGAGTCCTACGGGATTGGGAGGCATATAAATTTATTAAATTACAAATTACAATTACAATGACTTGGGCCAGTCACTCTTTCTCATCTCAACCTAACTTACAGGATTGTATGAGGGAGGGAGGTAATAGGATGGATCGACTATTAGGTATTTTTGGCACCTTGAGTTAGAGAGAAAGAGAGACCGAGAGACCGAGAGGCAGAGGCAGAGACAGACAAGACAAAGAGAGAGTTGCAAAGACATAATTCATTTTCTAAACTCCAATCACCCTCGTTTCCTAACACAGTGGAGGAGGAGGGGGACAAATACAGGATATCAGCACTGAAATCTGCCCTGCAAATTGAGCATTAAAAAGGGATCAAATTTACAACAATCTAGAAATTTATTGTATTAATATTAGTGACGCAGACACCATTTAATTCAATTAGTCACAGGAATCAGGAGGAGCAGTTGTAAAAATCAAGCCCTTTTGCTCCTGTTTGTTCTTCCAGCCTTGTCCCAACTGGGTCACTTTTGCCAAGAACAAAAGAGAAAGAGATTGGTCTCGGAGAAGGTGAACCAAATTACGAAATGCCAGTGTCAATACAGACATTTACAGAGAACAAGCACTTCTAGCATCTGCACGCATCTTAAGCACAAATCCTTTGGTCACTATAGAAACAGAAAACAGAATTGCTACGGTCTAACAGGGTCTCCTTGACTATTGCGGAATTCACTTTTGCAATATAATTTTCTCTTGCTGGGTCAGATACAAATTTAATGACACGTCAGGGTGATCCTGTCAGCGTTCCAAGTATCATGTAGAATTAAATCAGAGTCCAAGGCAAAACGATCCTTAAAGTTCCAATTTAATAAAGCAGACATCTTAGGCACATCTGTGTTAATCCCAATACTGGAAATGACATCAGAATTCCACCCAGTTAAAAGTTCATGATCTTGTCCCCACACCCACAATCCATCACATGGTCCAATCTTCTTCTTCCACACTGGCATCCACACCCAGCTGCTTCCGGTCAGGTGTACTGGTGTGGAGACAAAGGATGACCTTGGCTTCTAGTAAAGAATGAAAACAATACATTCCACAATCTCACTCCTGTCTATTCCCCCCTCCCATCAACTATACTAAAGAAACAGCATAATGAAATAAGAGAAAGTGTGACAGGCCAAAATTCTAAAAGGAATATAATTGCAGGCCTGACAGATGCTATCTTACAGCTTTTCTTTAAGCATTAGCTATTTATATTAGCCTTTTCCAATTTGATACAATCGAAGGCAAGGGTGTCAAACTCACGTCATCACGTTGCTGTCACATGATGTAACAATTTTTCGCTAAACCGGGGGTGGGCATGGCCAGTGCATAACACATGTGTCATGTGAAGGATGTGTCTTTGTGTTTTATAGCAGTTAGACTTATATACCGCTTCATAGGGCTTTCAGTCCTCTCTAAGCGGTTTACAGAGTCAGCATATCGCCCCCATAGTCTGGGCCCTCATTTTCCCCACCTCAGAAGGATGGAAGGCTGAGTCAACCCTGAGCCAGTGAGATTTGAACAGCTGAACTGCCTAACTGCAGTCAGCTGAAGTAGCCTGCAGTGCTGCACTCTAACCACTGTGCCACCTCGGCTCTCTTTATTTTTTTGTTTTTATAGTTATAATGTACACTTTAGATGGCATTTAATTTCGTTGTATGATGTGCAATGTCAATAAAGTAAACTAAACTCAACATCCAGCCTGTGAGTTTGAACTAATCGAAGGTATCCTGGTTGGGAGGAAAGTGAAGTCCAGTGCTAGATTATCAGGCCGGGAAGATACTTTACATTAATAAGCAAAACATTAGGGGAAATACCTGGAAAATTATAAGCCTGTCACTAGCTTCTTGAGGTTCAAGTCCATCTACCATGGGGCCATTCTGGAAGAGGAACAGATTGAAATGTTAATAAAAATCCACTTAAAAAATCTTTCAAGAGTATACACTATCTTTCGTTTTAGAGTGTCCATTCTCTCATCAACAAAATGATTACCTCATTAAGTTTATGGTAATAAAAGTGTTAACTTTCTTTTCCACATTCAATTCCCAGCTTCAAAGCTTCCATCAGAACAAGTAATCAAATCGTAATGAAAACATGTCTAAGCAGAAGGATAATATAGTTTATGATCTGGGGAACAACTATGACTTTGCATAGAATGGAATATTCAATGTTTCTGCAGCCTCAAATCAAACTTTTCATACTGGGAAATTTCTTCACCATGGAGTGTTTCCTACATTTAAAATGAAGTGTGACTCTATTCCATAATCACAGAGTGATACAAATACTGCTCTTTTCAGCTGAGTTACGTCACATCATCCAAGTGTAGAATCCTGCAGTTGCTTAGGTGAAACAAGTTCTACTCTAAAGTAATCCTTTCTAAAATTTTAACGTTTCAGATGTGGGAGAAATTTACTACATATAACACTATAACTCTGGAATTCCTTCTAAATAGGAAAATTTCCAGAGCCTGGCTTGGGGATAAAATATATTTCTCTGCAAATATTTGCTAGACTTGTCAGATGATCTATTCTACTACTAAGGTATATTGTTCCATCTTGAATAATGTGTATAGAGTTAGCTGGTTTCTATATTTGACCAACTAAGGAAAAGCACCTATAAACCTTACAAGGATAGCTTAAAAAATAAAACTATTCACCATGCATTTAAAAAACTGCAATGGAATGTAAGCTAACCTCGTGACCCGTCAAAACCGCGCTCGACTAAGCCGCGCCCGATTAAACTGCGTCGCTGACGTCATCAACAGGGCGACAACAGCCAGCGCGGAGAAAGAAGGGCGTTTTAAATAGCGCTTTGAAAGCAAGCCGATTCAACTTAAGGTAAGGGTTAGGTTTAGGGTTAGCTATAGGGTTAGGTTTAGGGTTAGGTTAAGGGTTAGGGTTAGGGTTAGAGTTAGGTTAAGGGTTAGGATTAGGTTTAGGGTTAGGTTTAGGGTTAGGTTTAGGGTTAGGTTAAGGGATAGGTTTAGGTTTAGGTTTAGGATTAGGTTTAGGGGGGTTAGGTTTAGGTTTAGGTGTTAATTTTAGGTTTAGGGTTTACAGCGTGCTTCTGTCTCCACGCTGTTGTCGCCCTGTTGATGACGTCAGCTACGCGGTTTAGTCGGACGCGGTTTAGTCGAGCGCGGTTTTGTGGTGGAACCAGCTAACCTTACCTTATTTCTGCTGGTTTTTTTTTTAATGTTATCCTGAGTTAACCAAGAATAAAGTCTATTTTTAATGTCTAACCTTCAACGTATTTTTTGATACAAGAAACAACTTTGAAAATTATGTTTTCCCAATGTACTGTAGTATTGTACCTTGTCATAATCCAAGTAATATTGATCACAGTCTTCAACAAACACCTCCACTGTGCTGATTAGTTCCCCTCTGAATTTGGGCTGCAAAGCCACTAATTCATTCTGGACCTCACTTCCTTGGACCAACAATTTCTCCCAGGTATACCGAAGAGTGTCTACTTTTTCCATCTGCTCCTTTGCCACCAGTAACTCGTACTTGTTTAACATTGCATAAGATTCCTGCCGAGGCAACAGTTGTTATCTTTCATTATTAAAGTTTACACATGGCATACTAACCAAACATAGATTTGGGAATGCAAGATAAATATATCAGTAGAGATCCTGCTAAAGATGAAAGAGAATTGTTTGAGTTAGTGCAAAACACATCTTAATAATCAGCAACATTGAATTTTAAATAACATACCAGAAGGTAGCCACCATTTACATTCTACTAAGAATGAAATGAATATCTAGGTTTTTGTTTATAAGAGTGAATATATTTACAGCTACAGTCAGGGCCGGATTTTCCTATAGGCTAACTAGGCTTCAGCCTAGGGCCTCAAGATCAGCGAGGGACCCTCTGAGTCAGCTCTGGAGGATGTGGAGGACCCTGGACAGGGTTCCAACTCCAAGCAGGGCACAGAGAGGCTCGTTGGCCACCAGGAGATGCCTGAGCCTTGGACCAGTGGGGAGGAGACAAGGGAGAGTGAACCGGATGCCAGCAGTGAGTTCTTCCTGGATGCCCAGCACCGAAGAGCTAATAGGCGTCAGGAACAGTTGCACAAGTACAGGAGGTAATTGCACTCAGCTGGTGGTCATTAGGCTCCTCTCCAGACTATAAAAGGACTGCTTGTGCACACGCCCCTCTTGCAGAAGTCAACGCAGGAACTGATGTTGGAGAACATTATTGCGAGCTTGGCGGGCTGGATTTCTGCCAGGGCTTATCTGTGCTGGATTGCTGCCCAAGCTTGTCTGTGCCGGTTTGCTGCCAAGGACCTGTCTGTCGGTTAATTAAATGCCGTAACTTATCTTTGGCTCGGAGTGTGTGTTGGTGTGGGATGAGGGGGGGTCAGAACAGGAACCATTAGGCAGAAAGCCGGTCAAAGAAAAGCCAAGTAAGTTTCATTCCCTCTTGAATGAAACAATTAAGAAATTAAGTATTACACAGTCAAGGAAGAGGCAGAAGAGATAACAAAGCTGCTAAAAGCAAAAATAAAAAGGTTTTGGTGTGAAAACGAAGATGCAATTGATAGGAGGACTTTGAAAACATTAGCCTCTGAGTAGGCTTCTCCATCACCTTGCCTTCTCTATCTACGCAAGAAGGGAAATTGCCTTCTTTCATCCAACTAGAAGAAGGAGGAGTTCAGTGCCAGGTGGCAAGACAAGAAATGGCCCTGGGTTCCCTTCCCAGTTACCTGAGAGCCGAGGTGGCGCAGTGGTTAAATGCAGCACTGCAGGCTACTGCTAGATCAGCAGTTCAGCGGTTCAAATCTCACCGGCTCAGGGTTGACTCAGCCTTCCATCCTTCCGAGGTGGGTAAAATGAGGACCCAGATTGTTGGGGGCAATATGCTGACTCTGTAAACCGCTTAGAGAGGGCTGAAAGCCCTATGAAGCGGTATATAAGTCTAACTGCTATTGCTATTGCTATTGCTATTACCTCAACTGGCCCCACTTGGAAGTCTATACAGATTTGTTGCTCTCGAATCTCTTTCAAGGCAGCCATGGCTATTCTTATGTCGTCCAAGTCTTTAATCTGACGGTTCAGTTTCTTGCTGATTTCCTCTACAAAGGTGAAGATGTTTTCCATCTCGCTCCTGTATTTCTTATTACAGTGGCGTCCAAACGCAGTCATCCAAGCTTTGGTTTCAGTTGTAAGGGCCAACTTTAAATCCGCTAAAGAAAGCGATGGAGAAGCTTCAGTTAGGACCAAATAGTTGTATTGATGCAGCCCATATTAAATCTGCTATCCCCTCTTCCATGTGTTTGGTGACAAGAGATAAAACAGTAACACTGTTTTAATACACCTCAGTAAAAGCAGTAAAAAGCAGAGAGGTTTATAGCTTTATTTTATACATGCTATGTAGAAATACATTTGACTGAGTCGAAAGGGGCTTGTATTTAAACTGTTTGGTGGCAAGTAAATGCATTTAACATTTTTGGAAAAAGGAGAATTATACTATCTGTAGAATGATGTAGAGTAGAATTGTACATACAGTATACTTCAAAGAAGCTAGCATACTGTTTTTCTTTAAAATGTTGATGGGAGAGTTTGGAAATTTTTCTTTTCTTGTTAATTAGCTCAAACCTTTAGATTTTTGCTGGGGATTTTTTGACTTTTGCCTTATAATGGCAAAGCAAAGGATAGGTTTAGGCTCCGATATTCCAAATTATCCAACCTTATTTTGAGACTCCAGCCTTCATGTTAATGAAAAGTATTCTGAATGAAATTAAATGGAATTTACTGGTAACTAAACATTAAATTGCCATACCAGTATATAGTGCAACAGTTCCCACGCATATGTACTCGGATTCTGAATTAATTTTTAATTCTAAGTCTCGGTAGTAAAGGATTTGGGATTCAAAATCAGACAGCAAAGGGCTTCCTTTGATGAAAGTTTCAATGGTTTCTTCCTTCTCTCTCTGCCAGATGTGATGGTAACATTTGAAACGCTCCAAAGCTGAGACAACGTCCTGAAACATTGATTAAAAACCAATATAAGGCAATTGTATATAAACAGTTCCATTGCTAAATTTTGATATATATATATATATTGCTTCATGCAGTAATGACCCATGAACTTTGGCCTTAAAGGCTTTCATTCATATCTGGGAAATCATAGAGTATGATTCATTAATTCATACATTTGTATATTTATTAAGTTCACAGTATATGCCACTCATCTCACCTAGAGATGCCTTGGCTTACAACAAGGCAAAAGCAATAAAACGTTAAAAAAATAACATTAAAACATTAACGTTAAAATTGACTTAAGATTACTGCTTCAGCTGACTGCAGTTCTGCAGTTCGGCTGTTCAAATCTCACCAGCTCAGGGTTGACTCTCAGCCTTCCATCCTTCCGAGGTGGGTAAAATGAGGACCCGGATTGTTGTTGGGGGCAATACGCTGACTCTGTAAACCGCTTAGAGAGGGCTGAAAGCCCTATGAAGCGGTATATAAGTCTAACTGCTATTGCTATTGCTATTGCAGTTCTGCAGTTCGGCTGTTCAAATCTCACCGGCTCAGGGTTGACTCAGCCTTCCATCCTTCCGAGGTGGGTAAAATGAGGACCCGGATTGTTGTTGGGGGCGATATGCTGACTCTGTAAACCGCTTAGAGAGGGCTGAAAGCCCTATGAAGCAGTATATAAGTCTAACTGCTATTGCTATTGCAGTTCAGCAGTTCGGCTGTTCAAATCTCACCGGCTCAGGGTTGACTCAGCCTTCCATCCTTCCGAGGTGGGTAAAATGAGGACCCGGATTGTTGTTGGGGGCGATATGCTGACTCTGTAAACCGCTTAGAGAGGGCTGAAAGCCCTATGAAGCGGTATATAAGTCTAACTGCTATTGCTATTAACATAGATGGCAAGGAAGGGATCAAGGTGGAGATGGACCTTTATCTCAGTCCATTAAACACCTCTACCAGAAGAAGACCTGGACTTTGTATAGCTTGTAAAACAAACATTTTGGTTTTTTTTGATAGCCCTCCTGGATTAATCAATTTTGTTCTGCTGATTATTATTATTATTATTATTATTATTATTGCTTTTTCTCTTGGTTTTTGCTGCCATCCTGTACACCCTTCACCCTTTCCCCACCACTTTGTTCTCTTTCTTCGTTTCCTGCTTCAGGATCATTTCTCACTGTTTGGACAATTCCTGGACTGCAACATTCACTCATCTGCTTTCGCTCACCCTTTTGGTAGAACTGATAACTGTACTAAGCACAGACACCAATTTAATTATTTCTTTGTTCTCTGAAATGGCTTTGTAGTAGTTCTTTTTCTGGATAGGAGAAGGCAAGATCATTGAGGCTGTATCAGAAGCTGCATCTAGACAGAAACGAAACAAGTTTAGTTTAGTTTAGTTTTTAGTTTCTAAACTAAAAAACTAAACTAAACGAAACGAAACAAAACGAGGAACTCTACATCAGAGGGCCAAAACCGGAATATTTTTCTAAAGCATATCTGCGATCAATCAGGAATATGGCTTCTTTGAGCTGAGATGGTACTTTGCCTTTTTGTGGCAAGAAAAGAGTGATATTCCAAAAGGTACACTGGAGCCAGTGGTGGGTTTCAAAAAATTTTTAGAACCTCTTCTATAGGTGTGGCTTGCTTTGTGGGAATGACTTGCTGGCCATGTGACCAGGTAGGAGTGGCTTGCCGGCCATGTGACCGGGTGGGAGTGGCTTACTGGCCATGTGACTGGGTGGGTGTGGCCAACTTGTACAATGCGGTGAAATTCACTTAACAACGCTCTTGCTTAGCAACCAAAATGTTGGCTCAGAAACTCTGACATTTGAAGCACGCAAGTCTTAAAGCTGTCAAGTTACAACATCCTTAATCCTTTAGAAAAAAAACTCCACGGGTGTTCAAAACTGACAGCTTTAAGACTAGTGGACTTCAACTCCAAGAATTCCTATCTCCAGTCACGTTGGCTCAGGAACTCTGGCATTGAAGTGTGCAAGTCTTAAAGCTGTCAAGTTACAAGATCCTTGCACCCCTAACCCTTTAGAAAAAAAAAACCCAGGGGTGTTCAAACTTGACAGTTTAAGAAGTTGTGAATTTCAACTCCCAGAATTCCTCCCCTCGCTCTTCATCTTGATGTGCGGCCAGCGGGGGGAGGGAGCTGGAACCAGTTCTAAATGGCACTGTAGATTTGTGGAACCTCTTCTATAGAAGAGGTTAGAACTGGCAGGAACCCACCCCTGACTGGATCACAATAAAAATTGAATTGGATTCATAAGTGGTACAATTGAAGATGAAATCTCTAGGTCAAGCTTTAAATGACTTCCAGGGCAGTAGCAAGCATCTATCTAAGCTTGGATCTGCTCCAAGTTGGCCTTGAGATAGGTCCCAGGCAGGTATCCGAAACTGGGAAAAGTCTGATCCTATTACTGCTGATGAAGTTGATAGGATTGTTGGAATTGCTAACTCACAGCACTTCATATTAGACCAGAGGTGGGTTCCTACCAATTTGCAGCAGTTCGGTAGAACCGGTTCGTCAAATCTACCGAACCGGTTAGAAGAAGTTCCACCAGTGGACCCGGAAAGCAGGCCACACCTACAGAAGAGGTTCCAAAATTTTTTGAAACCCACCACTGTATTAGACCCTGTCTCCCTCCACTGACTAAGGTTTCCTGGAGGTTCTCTGCCAGCTACACCCAAGATTTCTGTGGGTCACATGAAATCTTGCAGCCGTGTGTTGGACACCTTATCTATAAATGTACTTCAATATGTCCTTTTGAAAAGGTGGGCAGTGAAAATGTCCTTTGGTACAGTGGATTGACGGTGAGTGAAATAAAAATTCTAGAATGCTTTTGTGAGAATGAATTGAATTTCTGCAAGGGATTAGCATGTTGCAACCCTCTTTGACCTTAATAAGGAGCTCCATGGAGTAAGTGGCAAAAAGAAAACTGGCACATATCTAGAATTCACAGAAAGAATTATGGAAGATTGGTCTATTTCTTTGGAATTCCAAGAAGCAACGGTGGATATTCCCTTTTAACTAGTAAATTACTTGTTTAGTAAATTGGTACATCCACTGCTAACTTTAAGTGATCCTTTTATGCATGAAAAGGTGGTTTTGTGTTGCCAGTTCCCTTGTCTTACCTCTGACTTTGACAATCAATCTTTTTTCCTCTTCTTTTTATTCTGAGGCTAACTCAATCCATTAATCTAGGCTGCTCTGACTTTGACATTCACACAAACGCTACGAATGAGATCAGAGTGTCTTCCCCATATTCTAAATATATGTGCTTAAAGTATGTTATTGCCACCGCATTGTCTCATGATTAATTATTGCATCAATGAAATGCCACATAGCAGTTAAAAGACTTTGTATTTAAATCTTGGGAAAGTCAAGAAACATAGATAAATGCTCCATTACCCTGGTTTCCAAGGTCAGCCTCTTTCATTTCAGTCTCAGAATCACTGCCTCCCTCGTTTCGTAAAGCAAGCATTTTGCGTTCTAACAACTTTTTCTGTGCAGAATGAAAAAAAAAATCTTTAGACTCCAATATCTCAAATTTCATACTGACTTCTTTGAAGTGCATAAACACATACTTTTGATAGCCTCTCCTTGCTCCATTGACCAACTCCTTTCATGGTGCTTACAATACAATCCACAGCTTTGTTGAGTGTTTGCTGAATTTCTTCAAGGGTTGGCATTATAGCGAAATTCGGAATGGAAAGGATAACACTGGCTTTAAAGATGGGCGCTGAATTTCGTTTCTGCTTTGAGATATTCTCACTATCTATATGGAAATGAGAAACATAATCCTTATTAATCCACTCAGATGCAGAATAAAATCCACATCTTCCAAACAGCGAATGGTTAGATAATTCCATCAAGGCTTGTAGTTAATAATATGCCCTGGAAAAACAATACAAGGCCACCTGATTTTATTTGAAAAACCAAGGAGGTTTGGTTTATTGTGTTCAATTTAAAAGATAACTTCCTTGGAAACTTTAACACAATGAAACACAAGATACTCAGGGCACAAATAATATATATTGTGTGAACCAGGTTGGTCATACAGTCATAAAAAGACATCAATTTATTGATGAAACATGTATTCTTTGGAGATTGCCTACATCTGCACTGCTCACAGATTCCCTTCTGCCATAAATATTTGAAGATGTGCTTTCATTAGGACAAAAAAGAAGCTTATGTTGCTTTGAACTTTCGGCATTTTGTCCCATATAGTGGGAAGAATTCAGAGCAATAATATTCACAATGGGGCATCTTCTGTTCACATGAAGCGCTGGAATTGAAGCCACGAGGGGAAAAACAAGCAGGCAAGCAGTAGTATTTAGCCTACATTTTATTCCTCCTAAGTCTATTTCATGCTGCTCTGCAAAATCAACCAGCTTTTCAGAAAAATGTAAGAAAAAGGAGTTATCCCAAACTTCGTTTCTCCGTTTCCTTTTACCAGCACAAGTTGGCTATAATAATTATTTTGTACAGAATCATGCGGTGCTCAGATTTCCTTGGTTATAAATCTGGACAAGCAAATCTACAACTTGGGAACTTTCTTGAAAAGAGCTCCTGCTAGATTATCAAGTGGAGGTCAGGACCAAGGAAGGCTCTGTCGCTGCCTAGTTTGTAACCATATGTAGAGAAAGACCACTGGTAATGGTGAATTATGTCCTCATGACCATTAGGCTAGATCGTTGCAAGATGCTTTATATGGGATTATCTTTGGGGCAGAATGGAGCAGCCTACATCCTAGCATATGAGAGCCACAGTAGCTATATAATTCTATGGGCTTCACATGAGTAAAATTCAAGATATTGTTTTTAGAGCCGAGGTGGCGCAGTGGTTAAATGCAGCACTGCAGGCTACTTCAGCTGACTGCAGTTCTGCAGTTCGGCTGTTCAAATCTCACCGGCTCAGGGTTGACTCAGCCTTCCATCCTTCCGAGGTGGGTAAACATGAGGACCCGGATTGTTGGGGGCAATATGCTGACTCTGTAAACCGCTTAGAGAGGGCTGAAAGCCCTATGAAGCGGTTTATAAGTCTAACTGCTATTGCTATTTCATTTATATTCCCTTACTTGGCTTGGCTCCGAGGTGCCCTTCAAGACTGTTCTTTCATGTGAAAGTGGCCCAACATACACACTCATCCAGAGTAGGGATCAGTGGTGGGATTCAAATAATTTAACAACCGGTTCTCTGCCCTAATGACAAGCTGGGTAGGCATGACTCGATGGTCATGTGACTAGATAGGCATGGCCAACTTGACATCACTCATGTCAATGGGAGCTTCACCTTAGCTGTCACAATATAATAAGGGTTAACTGGAGAGGCAGTTTCTGTAATCAGGGCAATAAAGATGAGGCTAGAAACAACACCAGAATGTTTCCTTCCTGCCTTCCTTACAGGATTAGCCCTGGAAAGTGGGGAAAAAACAAAATGAGATTTCTTCCAACAACCGATTCTCCGAACTGCTTAGAAAGTTACCAACCGGTTCTCCCGAATAGGTGCAAACTGGCTGAATCCCACCACTGGTAGGGATGTTGTGGAGCATATGGCAACAATAATTTTCTATGACATCATTTAGAAGCTGTCTTGAATATTTTGAGATTATAAAAAAGTTTGATCACAATGTCTAGGCTTCAACAGCACATTAAGCAATGAGCCCAAATATATATAATTTTGCCTTTAACGTGGCATTTCTGCTTAAACAGTAATATTATTTTCAATGCAGAGATATCTTAAGTATAATATTCAGGAAGTAGATTTCACTGCATTTCATCAAGCTATTTTTAGAATGTTATTGTATTTTTAAAACTGTCAACAAAGATATGTTCACATTATTGGTAGACCAATGTTCAGGAAGCACAAAACTCAAATTGCAATGCACTACCAACTTTATCACAGCAAATTATTACAATGGTGCTATACAGCTGTGACATGTGCAGTTCAGAACTTAAATTGTTCTACTGATTTCTTAATTCTCGTTTGTGGATAAGATTCAGAGGTGGGTTCCTACCAGTTCGCACCTATTCGGTAGAACTGGTTCGTCAAATCTACCGAACCAGTTAGAAGAGGTTCCACCAGTGGACCCGGAAAGCAGGCCACACCTACAGAAGAGGTTCCAAAACATTTTGAAACGCACCACTGGTGGGTGTGTAATGTCCCGCAGTTATCTACGCATTAATAATGATCTAGTAATATTTCCTTATACATTTTAGGGACCTTTCCTTACATAATTGGTGTTTTCTTTCATACTTTTGGATTTCTAATTTATGTTTCCGTTAGTTAGCAATTGCTAAAACCAATCCCACGTGAAAAAGTATTCAAAGCCTTCTTGATTTTAATTGTCCATTTATTTATTCCTGCACATTGTAATATTTATTCATTTACATATCTCTGTTTTTCCACTGTTGTGCAAACACAATTCCAGCAGCTGCTAAGATGTGTAAAATTAAATATATATTATACTCCCTTTCAAGTAGCCAACAAAATATTTCTGGTTTTAATTCCACATCTTGCTTTACGATTGCTTCTAACCACTAACTTCTGAATAGCTACTTAGACCGACCTAAGTACTAATTCATAATTTCATATCCGGTCACATGGGCGGCAAGCCACTCCCATCCGGTCACATGGGCAGCAAGCCACTCCCACAAAGGAGGCCACACCCACAGAGTAGGTTCCAACAATTTTTGAAACCCATCACTGATAAGATTCTCTGTATTTTATGAGGAGAAACAGACTAATTAGGTGGAGTGCTATAGAGATGTGCTTCTTTCACACTATCCTCCTTCCTTGGTATCACCACCTTCCTTACTCCTTCATACCACACGGACAATATAACTGTGTTCTCCAGGATATAAACATGGCTTTTCATAACAATCAACCTGGGGTTTTTTTTGTGGGGAAAAAAGTTTTAAAAAAAGAAAGCAATTACCTAAAACTCTGATCACAGAAGAGGCCTGAATTTGCTTGCGTGTGGCCTCCAGAGTGTTACGAATAACTTTCAGAAGAGCATCAACATTGCGATGACTGAAATGGGAAAGCAGTTCCTGAGCTTCTTCTTCGAGCATCTCCATTTCTTTCTTTTTTTTCTTGGTTAAAGGAGAAGACGATCCTACTGAAAGCTGACTAGCAGTCTGAGAGGATGCTAAGGCGTCCAATGGCCCTTCTTCTTCTATAGGTGGGAACAACAACTGAATTAAATCAGCAAAATTCTGATCAACCAATAAATGAATCATCAGTGCTATTTATAGATGTATACCATCTCATGCAATTCCATGTTTCTTTAACAACCAGCATTGAGTTTTCAATAGACAAAGGAACATATATGAATAAGAATTGGTTGGGTGTGCTATCATTTCCATCACTTTACAATAACATAGTCAGCATAGATCCCTGTTGTGACCCAGCAGGAGCCATTGGAGCTGCCACCAGACTCCAACAGCGAGGGGCCCTCTGAGTTGGCTCTGGAGGATGTGGAGGACTCTGGACAGGGTTCCGACTCCGAGCAGGGTGCAGAGAGGCTGGTTGGCCACCAGGAGGCACCTGAGCCTTGGAGCAGTGGGGAGGAGACAAGGGAGTGTGAGCATGAGGTCAGCAGTGAGTTGTTCCTGGATGCCTAGCACCGAAGAGCTAATAGGCGTCAGGAACAGTTGCGCAGTTACAGGAGGTAATTGCACTCAGCTGCTGGTTATTAGGCTCCTCTCCAGACTATAAAAGGACTGGTTGTGCACACGGCCCTCTTGCAGAAGTCAACGCTTTGACTAAAGAGAAACTAACTTGGCAGGCTGGATTGCTGCCAAGGTTTGTCTGAATTGCTGCCAAGGTTTGTCGGACTTGCTGCCAAGGTCCTTATCTGTTTGTTTACTTGGCTTTCAGCCACCGAGATTCTGGTCTTGTTATTAAAGGACATTCCATTTAAGCTTGTCTCGGCTTTCGTTACTGGACGGAGGAGGGGGTCAGAACACATAAGTAAAATTTAAATTTAAATTAAATTAAAAATTAAGTTATAAAAGCTTATTACATCGAATGTCCTTACTTACAAACTACTGTTTGAGAAGTTTTGCTCTTACTATTCAGATGTTTCTCACATCACCTAAATATTCCACTTCCCTAGCATTACCAGTGTAAATATATGCTTGTATAAGCATGGAAAATGTATTCGCTTCAGAACATTCTATCTAGAATTTTGATCCTCTTTTTATTCTTTAAATAGCTTACAGAAAAGGGGGGAAATGTTCTCACTGCCTCAATTTGCATTAGCTGTGTAAGTGGTAGAACTGACTTTTGTTATTGAAATATAGGCTATTCCATTCATTTATCTTATTTCATTTACCTGTATTCTAACTTACAAGCCCCAGATGTTTTAATGAACAGCATAAACAAATAATACAGTGCTAATTTATGGCAGCATATTTGTTCTTACCTTCATTAATTCCTTCAGTTTTGCTTCCACTCAGAAAACTCTCACCAGCATCTCCCTTATGCTGAGCATCCAGATCTAGCAACATGTTGATAAGCTCATTTGTTGCTTCTTCTGCTAATGAGCTTTTGAGATGCAGCGTGTAAACTCCTTTAGTACAGAGCTCCTGGAAACAAAATGTGGAGCATTAGTTAAATTTCACTCTAGTTTAGCAATGCCAGCAATAGGATACACTTAAAAGCTCAAATCATCACAAATTCTCCTTTACTTCATATACACAAAAGAAGAGAAAAGTTCCACAGCCATGAGAAGCATGAATGAAAGACAGTGTCAGCCTCTGCTTTGCTGTTGCTTCGGCTGCCATGAAACGGGGAGGGAGGGCATGGTATTTGGGAGGGGTTACTCATTGTGCTGGAGGAAGGTTCTGGAGTTCAGCTGCTGGTCGGACTACGCATGCGTGGGAGATTCCCGCCAGGACTAACGGCACCGACATTCCATCTTCGTGATGCCTTTTGAAGTTATCTCACACCTGACACTTGGGAGAATTATGATTGGACTGTAACTGTGATGCCAAGGGGAGGGGAATGGGCTATTCTATATATCAATCGCTTTCGCGCCTAAATAATCAGTCTTCGCTTCGCTATGCCTTTAATCATTTATAATTAGTAAAAGTACACTTGATTTCCACACATGGAGTCTCGTGCTCTTCTTTCCTAATTATCTAATGGAGAGGTGCTGACAGACAATGGAGAACTCCTAACCAAATATTAAACATGTCTGATTCTAATGGGTTTCCAAGACTCATTGGAAGGAAAAGCCAGCTACTCCCACCAGCTGGGACTTTGAGAAATATAGTTGTTCTTGATTCAAGAGCAGGTTCTTCCATTCATAGGATGCCTGTGAAACTGGTTAACAACTGACAGAAAAGAAAATCTGCTCTCAAATGACATTTCCATATTTTAAAAAAAACCAAAAACAAATACAGCCCAACTCAAAAAGAAAAGAGAATAAAACGTTTCCCAAATCTGAGGGTTTTAAGACACACAGAAGCATTACTGTGACGCTTTCCTGACATACAGGAAAGGAAAAACAGAGAAATGTTTTTCAAAACGTTTGAATCGTTTTTGTTACACCCATGCAGCCACAGAGAAGGCCCTCCCCCGGGGGGGTCGACCGTCGACACCAGCTAGCTGATGGAATCCGGAGAAGGCCAACCCTGTGAGATCTAATGGGTCTGTGGGAGGTAATTGGCAGGAGGCGGTCTCTCAAGTACCCAGGTCCGATACCATATAGGGCTTTAAAAGTAACGACTAGCACCTTGAAACACATCCGGAGTCCAATAGGCAGCCAGTGCAGCTCGCGGAGGATAGGTGTAACGTGGGTGTACCGAGGTGCACCCACAATCGCTCGCGCGGCTGCATTCTGGACAAGCTGAAGTCTCCGAATGCTCTTCAGGGGCTGCCCCATGTAGAGCGGTGGGCCTAGAACTTTTGTTCTTCTGGTTTCTAGCTTGGTACCGGAACCACTACAGCAAACAAGCTGTCACCCAGATTAGGCCCAAGAAATTTATTTATGTTTCTTTGCAAAGAAATGCGTTTGTGTGCATCAGGGGTGTTATTCAGCGGGTTCTGAACAGTTCTGGAGAACCAGTAGCAGAAATTTTGAGTAGTTCAGAGAACCGGTAAATACCACCTCTAACTGGCTCCATCCCATCTACTCTCTGCCTCCCGAGTCCCAGATGATCAGGAGGAAAAGGGAATTTTGCACTAACCTTGGTTCCACCACAAATGCGCGAACGACAAAAGCGCGCCTGACTAAACCGCGGTGACAAAACCGTGCCGACAAAACCGTGCCGACGAATGAGTGCTGAAGCGCACCGACAACAGCGCGCCGACAGAAGCGCGCTGTAACCTAACCCTAAAAATAACCCTAAACCTAACCCTAAACCTAACCCTAAACCTAACCCTAAACCTAACCCTAAACCTAACCCTAAACCTTACCTTACCTTAACTTAAATCGCGCTTCTATCGGCGCGCTGTTGTCGGCGCGCTTTTGACATCGCGGTTTTAGCGCCGCGGTTTTGTCGGCGCGCTTTTGACGTTCACGCTTTTGTCGGGTCACGCTAACCTTCCCCTGGAGTGGGGAGGGAATGGAGATTTTGCAGTATTCTTTCCCTGCCACGCCCACCAAGCCACACCCACCAAACCACACCATGCCTACCAGGCCACGCCCACAGAACCGGTAGTAAAAAAAATTGAATCCCACCACTGGTGTGCAAGTTAAGAACGTGTAATTGTTAGCTACTACTTTCACTCTGAAAATAGTGATGGAATTACATAGATCAGTTTCCCATTACAGAAAAATAAACTATACGATTGTACCTTCGTCATGCTAAGGAACTGCTCGCAGGTCAGTGGGTCATCTTCAGGAAGACTGCAGAGGGGCACAGTACTGATTTCTTGAAGGACATCGCTAATACGAAATTCTATTAAGTCGTTTACTCGATCAAGTAGCAGCTCAAGGTTATCTTGAAAAGCAAAGAAGATGCGTTTCATTACCAAGACAATCTGTTTAGTAGCTAAGCCTCTCTCTGAAAACGTTTATGAGGAACACGGCAGTATTTCACACCAACTTTAAGCATCATCTTTTTAGGATAGCAGAATTCAACCTCAAAATTGTCAAAGGGGCAAAAGAAAACATTTCAATGGGATCCGTCTCAAAAGATGCTCAAAACAAGAGTGCAGCTTTTATTGTAATATACCCTTAAAGGAAAGCAGTAGAGGAAGACTTCATATTTATTGATTTATTGCATCATTTTTTTTTTCCTGTCTTTCCTCCAAGAGCTCAAGGCTGTTTATCTCTTTCAGTTTATCTCTTTCTGCCTTTCCAATAAAAGCAGGTGGCAAACACAAGCTTGCTACCTTAAGCTAAGCCCCCCCCTTTTCCCCCCTTTTTACAAACCACAATGGCTGTGTTCTCACCACAGGCTAAGCCAGGTTCAAAGAAATGTAATCACAGATGCCTTTTCCTGCAATAGAATGAGCACTTGAATTAAAGATTTAAAAAAGTCCCACGGGGCAAGATTTTTTCCACCTATGTAAATCAAAATCTTTTTATTTCTTTCGCTACAGCCACAACAGCAACCTCATGCTGTGTGAATTCTCTAACAAAAAATATCAATGAATATCAGAATACTACAGAAATAAGAGTTGGAAGGGACCTTGGAGGTTTTCTCATCCAGCCCTCTATTCAAGCAGGAAACCCTGTAACATTTCAGACAACATAGTTGTCCAATCTCTTCTTTAAAACTTTCAATGTTGGAACACCCACAATTTCGGGAAGCAAGTCGTTCCACTGATTAATTGTTCTGTCAAGAAATTTCTCTTTGGAAAGGGTTGATTCTCTCCTCTTCCCATCCACAGCTTCTTGCCCTGCACTCAGGTGGTTTGAAGAATAGTTGGCCCTGCCTTCTTTGTGGCAACCCCTTAGGTATTGTAACACTACTATCATGTCACCCCTAGTCCTCTTTTTCATTAAACCAGACAATTTCTCGGTATTGGAAAAATGAGCCATAGATGATAAATTGTCTTCCAGCATGCCTATTCCCTGAAGATCCACATGTCTATCTCCACAGTCCAAACTAGGAGGAATTAAAAATAAATAAACAAAGAATAACTATAATTATATGTTTATTAATGGACTTTATTTATGTACATTTTATCTTTTAAGGCTTACCTTTTAATTTTTTATTAAACAAGTTTATTTTGAAGATATGGTATTTCACATATTATCTACAAACATACCTTTATTATTTTATTTTATTTTATATTTTATATTATTTTATATTTTATATTATTTTATAGTTTATATTATTTTATAGTTTATATTATTTTATAGTTTATATTATTTTATAGTTTATATTATTTTATAGTTTATATTATTTTATAGTTTATATTATTTTATAGTTTATATTATTTTATAGTTTATAGTTGTTTATAGTTTATAGTTGTTTATAGTTTATAGTTGTTTATAGTTTATAGTTGTTTATAGTTTATAGTTGTTTATAGTTTTGAGTTTATATTATTTTATATTTTACATTATTTTATATTTTATATTACTATATTACTATATTGCTATATTGCTATATTGCTATATTACCATATTGCTATATTACTATATTTTTTATGTTTTATGTTTTATGTTTTAATTATGTATTTTGTATTTTGTATTATTTTGTATTATTTTGTATTATTTTGTATTTTGTATTATTTTGTATTTTGTATTATTTTGTATTTTGTATTATTTTGTATTTTATATTATTTTGTTATTTTATATTATTTTATATTTTATATTATTTTATATTTTATATTATTTTATATTTTATATTATTTTATATTTTATATTATTTTATATTCTATATTCTATATTCTATATTCTATATTCTATATTCTATATTCTATATTCTATATTCTATATTATTTTACATATTTTATATTATTTTATATTATTTTATATTTTATATTATTTTATATTTTATATTATTTTACATTTTACATTTTACATTTTACATTTTACATTTTACATTTTACATTTTACATTTTACATTTTACATTTTACATTTTACATTATTTTACATTTTATATTTATATATATTTATGTTCATGAATTTCAGTCATTACTGCCGGATCTATCTATATACCATGAAGATTAGACAGATGCAACATTTCTCAACCTTAGCAAGTTTTAAGATTTCTGGACTTCAACTCCCAGAATTCCCCAGCCACTATGCTGGCTGAATAATACTGGGAGTTGAAGTCCAGACATCTTAAACTTGCCGAGGTTTGAGAAAAAACTGAAATAGACTATATATAAAGACTTACTAAGTTTACTGAAAATATTCTCCAAATAGGTTTCAATATTCAGGGATGTCCAGGTCAGTGCGGTTATTCCTGGTTGGATCGACTCATCCACTTTAGCCAAATGAGGAGCCATTAGAGCATGAAGTGGGACTTGGATTTTTGATTTTACTCTCTTATATTCTGCCAGCATCATCTGAAAAAGAACCAACTTAATTTGTGACTGATAGTATAATTGCAGATTCACTTAACGGGTCACGATCTGTTGCAAACATTTCAAAGTTTATTTGCATAACCTGTGACTGAAAATAGAAATATTGAAAATAGGTCAAAAAATCAAAAATTGCGATTGGAAATTAAGAGGAAGTAAAACAGGGTTATTGTGATTGTTTTTCAGCACATTGAAGTATAAAGTATGCAGAAGTTCTTTAAATGACAACTAGACAGAGACCTTCAAACTTCCTTTTTTTTGTTAGCTAATGAAATAAATGTAGCCATAATTTATTCATCTTTACATCTAAGTTAGATCCCCGTTTCAGGGGCTAGAGAACCTGAACTAAATCAGCTTTTTATGGGTATGTTTAGCAGCAAATGTTATGCAACTATTTAAAGAAGTCGGGGGGGGGGAGATGCCTTTAAAAAAAAAAAATAATAATGCCTTTTACCTGTAGTTTATTGAAATTCCGTTTGTAAGCATCCTGTTTGTCTTGAATAGCAATGGCCAGTGGTGGGATTTCTAGCCCCATGCGTGTCATGCATTTCGCTTCCCTGATTAAGGTGAGAATCTCAGGATCAAAATTCACAAATATTTCTCCAGTCTCTGGAGCTTTCACCAATAATGATGCTTGAAGTCCTGCTTTAATTAGCTCAACCTGGAAATAACAAGTGTTCCACATATTAACCTCATCAAATAGCACATTGTCACAGGAAGCTATCCAGAGTTTCAGAGAAGAACTAGTAAACAGGTTCAGCCACACATAAGCATTTGACTTTTTCTGACCTAAACAGTGTGCCAGGCCTGCATATATATTCCTTTTAGAATTTTGGCCTGCCGCTGTTTCTTTAGTATAGTTGATGGGAAGGGGGAATAGACAGGAGTGAGATTGTGGAATGTATTGTTTTCCATTCTTTACTAGAAGCCAAGTTCATCCTTTGTCTCCACACTTTTACACCTGACTGGAAGCAGCTGGGTGGAGACGCCAGCGTGGAAGAAGACGATTGGACCATGTGATGGATTGTGGGCGTGGAGACAAGATCATGAACTTTTAACTGGGTGGGATTCTGATGTCATTTCCAGTATTGGGATTAACACAGATGTGCCTAAGATGTCTGCTTTATTAAATTGGTACAAAAAGGATAGTTTTGCCTTGGACTCTGATTTAATTCTGCATGATACTTAGAACGCTGACACAGTGATAGATCCCAGCTCTTCTAGCCACATTATGTAGAACTTTCCTTGACACGCTGACCAAGCTTACATCAATAAAATTGAGGGACATTAATTCAATATCCTAGTTACTGTAGCAGGGCAAACTAATCATATTGGTTTATTATCTCATACATCCACTGTTGCTGCTACAGTCCCAAGTGTGATTCTAAAAAAAATGCTAAATGTATATTAAGTATAATCTTTATTGTCATTGTACTTAAATACAACAAAATTGGTTGTATATTAAACATCTAAGTATATTAATAACAAAAGGGACACAGTGGCTCAGTGGCTAAGATGCTATGCTTGTCAATCAGAAAGGTCAGCAGTTCGGCAGTTTGAATGCCTAGCGCCGTGTAACGGAGTGAGCTTCTGTTACTTGTCCCAGCTTCTGCCAACCTAGCAGTTCGAAAGCATGAAAAAATGCAAGTAGAAAAATAGGGACCACCTTTGGTGGGAAGGTAACAGTGTTCTGTGCACCTTCAGCATTTAGTCATGCCGGCCACATGATCACGGAGACATCTTCACACAGCGCTGGCTCTTCAACTTTGAAACGGAGATGAGCACTGTCCCCTAGAGTCAGGAACGACTAGCACATATTTCGAGGGGAACCTTTACTTATATTAATAGCCGAGGTGGCGCAGTGGGTAGAGTGCAGTACTGCAGGCCACTTCAGCTGACTGTTATCTGCAGTTCAGCAGTTCAAATCTCACCGGCTCAGGGTTGACTCAGCCTTCCATCCTTCCGAGGTGAGTAAAATGAGGACCCAGATTATGGGGGCGATATGCTGACTCTGTAAACCGCTTAGAAAGGGCTGAAAGCCCTATGAAGCGGTATATAAGTCTAACTGCTATTGCTATAACAAAACACTCCACAATGTTCATTATAAAAATATGCAGCACATCGCAGTCCAGTACCTGTTGAAGCCATCCTCTGTGATAGACGATTTCAAACTCAAGGAGGACTTTAGCCACTCGGTTGTAGTTGCGAATTATAGGCTTCGCTTTTTCTGTCTGCAGAACTGTGGAATGTTTTTGGAATAGATTCATAGGTTCCTGGATTCGGTGAAATAGCTGCCGTGCCCACAAGATCTTACCGGCCATGGGAGGAAGATTACGAGCCAGAGGAGGATCATTCTTGTGTTTTGAATACAGCCTAGTAACCATCTCAATGTCACGATCATAGTTTTGCAGAATGATCTGATATTTATTAGCAATGCCAAGATTAGGGATTCCAAGTCTATGAAAAAAAAAAACATCATCATAATCACGAAGGTTCAGTACATTTATTTTTCAATTAATTATTCTGAAGAAGATTAGATTAGTTTAACTTTCTGAAGCAACATATTGGCTCCTTCATCAACTCCATGGGATCACTTAGCCGTAGCACATTGATATGTCAAACAGGAATGGACAAATCTATGTTACTGGGGAACTAAGAAAAAAAGTAGATTTATTTATTTGCATGATGAAATGTGATATGCACCATTTTGTCACATAAATTTTAAGTAGAAGGGTGCAAAAGATTTCAAACTCAAAATACTTTCCAGTTCTAAATATGACTACAAAATGGTTCTGACTTTCTCAGGATTCTCTGACCCATTTCACAATATTGTAGGTATTATATTGCATTGCCCTGCATTGTATTTTCATTTCTGTAATGTGTAATGTGCTGAATTCCAAAAGGGCTTTGAGCAGCTTGTAGCAGCATATAAAAGTACAACAAAAAGAACTTGGGAAAATAACCAAACTTCAAAACTCAGCAAAGATCCATCTCCTAGCCATTTATATCGCAAGAAAAATAGTCCTAACAGCAGTACTGTAATTGCCTGTTTTATGCTTGAAAGAATGTTTCTTGGTTCAAATACTACCAGTGTTCTGACCCCCTCCTCCATCCAGTAACGAATGCTGAGACAAGCTTAACTGGAATGTACTTTAATACCAAGACACCAAAACCTCGGTGGCTGAAAGCCAAGCAGAACAAACAGATAAGGACCTTGGCAGCAACTCAGACAAACTCGGGCAGCAATAAACACAGATAAGGCTTGGCAGCAATCCAGCCTGCCAAGTTCACAGCACTGTCCTCCAACATTCAATCCTCCGTTGACTTCTGCAAAGAGGGCCGTGTGCACAAGTAGCTTTTTATAGTCTGGAGAAGAGCCTAATGACCACCAGCTGAGTGCAATCACCTCCTGTAATTGCATAATTGTTCCTGATGCCTAGTAGCTCTTTGATGGTGTGCATCCAGGAACAACTCACTGCTGGCCTCCGGCTCACTCTCCCTTGTCTCCTCCCCACTGGTCCAAGGCTCAGGCGCCTCCTGGTGGCCAACCAGCCTCTCTGCGCCCTGCTCGGAGTTGGAACCCTGTCCAGGGTCCTCCACATCCTCCAGAGCCGACTCAGAGGGCCCCTCGCTGTCGGAGTCTGGTGGCAGCTCCAACAGCACCTGCTGGGCCACAACGTACCAGTAACGTTGGAACTTCTCTTTCAAACTATAAAATATAAGTTTTAGATTCCAAATGTTTTGAATTCCAAATGTTTTTAATTTTACTCAAAACGCATTTTGTTTGTGGAAGTGTTCAGATAACTTTTTTAAGGAAAGGTGTTGTTATTCTTGTCTGCTGAAATCTGTTAAATAAGCCATATATTTTATTTCAAAGAACCTATGGGAAGCATGCTAGCTAGCTAAATTTACCCAAGATTGGCAAGGTAAAGTATTTTTTAACACACATGCCTCACTGTGTGATCTTAAGAATGAATGGACATTAGGTATCTTATGCTGGGTATATATGAAAGTTGAAGGTTCTTTAGGTTATATCAGTGGTGGGATTCAGCCAGTTTGCACCTATTTGGGAGAACCGGTTGGTAACTTTCTAAGTAGTTCAGAGAACCGGTTGTTGGAAGAAATCTCCTTTTGTTTTTTTCCCACTTCACAGGGCTAATCCTGTAAGGAAGGCAGGAAGGAAACATTCAGGTGTTCTTTCTAGCCTAATCTCTATTGCCCTGCTTACAGGAACTGCCTCTCCGATTAACCCTTATTACATTGTAACAGCTAAGGCGAAGCGCCCATCCACCTGAGTGACCTTGAGTTGGCCACACCCACCCAGTCACATGACCACCGAGCCCCACCTACCCAGATGGTCATTAGGGCAGAGAACCGGTTGTTAAATTATTTGAATCCCACCACTGCGTTATATGATTTGATTCTGTTCCCACTCTTCGTTTTGGTTTGATTAATTTCCCAAATTAAATTAACATATACGTGATGCTGAATTTCTAAACTATGAATATTTTCCTCTTACAGACAATGTTGGCATTATTTTGCTTGGTATACAGCAGATGATAATCCTATGTTACTAGAAAATAAGTTACTCTGCTCTACTCTAGGTCCATAATCATGATTTTTGTTATCTACTTTTAAGCTCTCTGTTCTTTCTAAAAAAAACAACAACTTGAAATTGATTATTATGTTGAAATATGGTCCAGATTTAATGATTAGGTCAACAAATGGATTAATTCCATATGAGTATTTATTCTTATCATATGGATCTTTTTTCTTATTTCTTCTTTTTTCTCATTATTACCTGGAGATTTAATCACTATGGTATGTTTAATTTTTTTGTACCATCATTATTCAATGAAGTCTTTTTCCTTTATATGTATTAATTTAACAATATTTTTTTTAAAAAAATGACAGAACCTCTAGATTCACAGGTTCTAGGTTTGTATGTCCCAATTTTCAGAAATTGAGATAATTGGACTTCACTCATCCTGCTGCTAGCTTTTTTTTTTTCAACAATTAAAAAAATCCTTTCTATATGTTATAGAGATAGGTGCTTTATAGACTAAAAACAAAATCTTCCAAATGTGATTCAAAATCGAAAGAGACTATAAAAGTATATTGGCATTATTAGCATTATTTTTCCAGATAACTCTAAGTAAAAAAAACACGATCATGTTTCAACCTTTCAAATTTCTTCAGCGTGTCAAGCGCTCTTTCAGTGTTCAAAATCTTTTCAAAAGTCGTATCCATAAACATCTGTAATTGTTGCTGTAGAAAGAAGCAAAAATGGATAGAGAATGTTGATAGGCACAATCACTAAATTTATAAAATCACGTTAGCCATTTTTACCCAAGCTTTTACTGAATAAATGACAATTGGCAAAATTCACACAAACTATGAAATCCTAAACTATGATGCAGAGAGTACAACAAACTTGTTACATGTCAAACACAAGCAACTATTATTGTTACATTTACTTCCCAACTCCAGGAATTCAGCTGCTTATACCAAGTTTGTTATATTGAATACGTCCCCAAGATTCCATTGCATTCTTGTACAATGGTAGCCAAGAAAGGGACTAGTCCAGGGGTGGGTTTCTCGCCCCATTCCAACCGGTTCGGTTGGAACGAGGCCGGCGGCGTCCTCGTGCATGCGCGCGGCGCGCACATACATACTAGCATCTGTGCGATGCTCCAGCTGCTCCTGGAGGATCGCGCAGGCGCTGTATGCGTCCTGCGCTTGCGTGGAAGCGCAGAATTCGGCAAAACCGGGTAAGGAGTGGGCGCGGGCGCGCGGGCGCGGGGGGGGGCCTTCGCCGTTCCCGGAAGTTACTTACTTCCGGGTTCGGCGACCAACCGGATTGCAGGGACCGCCGCGAACCGGTTGAAACCCACCCCTGGACTAGTCAAACTGGAGAATCCTTGTGGCATAGGCAAAGAGAATCTAGAGACCATCAAATGTTTGTATTTACTGTTCTGAAGACCACATAACTCATTATCCAATAATCAAAATCATATTGCACTTTTGTACATACTAGACATCGGGGAATAATGACCATTTCCTACCTGCCCCTCCCCCCCTCCCCAGTGTGGTCCATTAAAATGAGTTTTTGCTGTAGAAATTTTAATGAATAGACCAACCCAAACAAAATATTAATTATTAAAATTTTGAAAACTATGAAATTGGGAAGAACCAAACTTACATGTAGTTCATTTGTTTGCTTGCAAAACTCTTCATAGTCCTGGTCAAAATCGGTTTTCCTCTGATCTATGAAATTGTACTGTTTTTTCTTTATAGTGGCAACAATACTCTAAATGCAATTGGAAATATGAATATTTGAAAGGTTATATTATTCTCATCATTTCTTGTGCTTATAATAAAGATATATAATGTGAAGACTATTTTGCATCATTCCAAGATAATGTTTTTTACAACCAAATCCTTTCTGAAACACAATTCATTTTTCTAAGGAAACAAAGTATTTGAAACATGCAAATTTGCACAGTATATTTGTCAGGTCATCTCCTACAATATCCATGTTACACTTTCTGATGCAATAAAAATGCTTCTTACAGAAAACATGCAGAAAAACCCAGAAATCATTATCACCACCGCAAATCATAACCTTAATAGACCTGTTGTGAATTACCTCCCATTGCTCTTTCATTGCTGCAGTCTGTACAAATAAAAGTACAATAAGCTATTTTACTACATTAACATAGAAGCAATTGTGTGAAACCTCAAAATCCTTTATAACATCAAAAAAATTAATTTCTAGAATTCTCTGGGGGAAATTACCAAAATTGAGTTGACAAAATGTCTGTGCTGCTGTGATTACACACCCTTTCAAAATGACTTGGAATAAGTATTTTGGAACTCACACAACAGCAGTTCTACTAAGTCATAGATTCAAGCATATATATATATATATATATATATATATATATATATATATATATATATATATATATATATATATATATATATATATATATATATATATATATATATATATATATATATATATATATATATATATATATATATATATATATATATATCTGCCTGCCTGCCTGCCTGCCTGCCTGCCTGCCTGCCTGCCTGCCTGCCTGCCTGCCTGCCTGCCTGCCTGCCTGCCTGCCTGCCTGCCTGCCTGCCTGCCTGCCTGCCTGCCTGCCTGCCTGCCTGCCTGCCTGCCTGCCTGCCTATTTGGATAAATATATATATTTAGAGTTACAACCCCCGGTAGTTCACTACTTCCATTCTCTGTCCATCGGCTCGTCACAAGAGACCATCCAGACAGAAACCCAATATTTTTACTGTTGCCTTTGTTACATTTGTGTAGTATTTGTGCTGATAAATAAATAAAGGGGTTGTGACTTTAAATATATACCTTTCTCCCTGGCTCAGCTGATAACAGATCAGAGCCTGTGGCTTAGTGGTTAATACATCTGCCTAATATACAATACAGCCCAGGTTCGAATCCCAGTAAGGGTATGGCTAGCTGATGAGAGCTAAATAGCTTGAAATAGATCAATACTAGTCTCCCTTTATTTATTTATCAGCACAAATACAACACAAATGTAACAAAGGCAACAGTAAAAATATTGGGTTTCTGTCCTGATGGTCTCTTGTGACGAGCCGACAGAGAATGGAAGCAGTCTGCTTCCTCCCATATTTGGGCATACCAGGGGTTGTGACACTAACTAACTAACTAACTAACTAACTAACTAACTATCTATCTATCTATCTATCTATCTATCTATCTATCTATCTATCTATCTATCTATCTATCTATCTATATATATATATTTCAGATTTCTGCATCAGTATGAAAACAACACAGCTACTTTAAGAATCATATTAGATGACTTTTTAAAGAGCCACATGGTTTTTCTATTTTCTTAAGAAAGATGGGAAAAATGAGATGAATGGGAAAAAATGAATTTTATTCCTTTTTCAATGAATAACAAAGAGATGCCATGTTTACACAAATCCAAAGCCATGTTTGAGTCTCATTTTTGAATAGCCATAGTCTTAGTTAATGGAAGTTCATAGTGAACAGGTCAAGATCTTGAAGTTTCAGCCTCAATATAGATCACATTTTTATTGGGCACTTAATTGTGATGTCTGTTCTTTTTATTATTCTTATTATTATTACTTCTCTTTCTTTTTAGCATTAACTTTATTGAAGAAATTTTTACAAAGTAAAAGTTTAAAGAGAAAGAGAAATAAAGGAAAGTGGTAAGTAAATAAACAAGAAATAAAAAATAAAAATAAACAGAAGTGGCTTTCAATCTTCTTTACAGCAATCATAAATGCAGTTACGTTTTTATCCTTTCTCTCTCTAGCTATATGGTTGCTCCCTTCCTTCCATATTCTATTCTTTCTAATTGCCAAACCCATAAATTACTGGTTTCATTTTTCCCCATTTTCAGCAAAAAAAAAAAGATCCTTAAAGACTTTCCAGCACCTGACAAATGTAGTTATTGTTTTTCCCCCCTAATCAAACAAGTCAATTTTGCCATCTCTGCAAATTCTGTTTTTCTGTATTAATTCTAATCCTTGAGACAGAATTCTTTTCCCTCCAAAACAACTGACATTGTATCATATAAAGCTAGAGGGAGTTTTAGGACAAAATTACCATTGCCAGTTTTGCATTCAGCAATAATATGGGAAGTTCTACCCAGAATTCTACATCAATAAGGTCAAATTTGCCAGACAGGAAAATAAAAGTAATGGTGTTGCCACCGGAAAGCCATAAGGAAGCAATTAGACCATTTGACCCTTGGGGGAACTAAAGGAACCACAGTATGGTGTTGTGGCCCAGCAGGCGCCGTTGGAGCTGCCACCAGACTCCGACAGTGAGGGGCCCTATGAGTCAGCTTTGGAGGATGTGGAGGACCCTGGACAGGGTTCCGACTCCAAGCAGGGCGCAGAGAGGCTGGTTGGCCACCAGGAGGCGCCCGAGCCTTGGAGCAGTGAGGAGGAGACAAGGGAGTATATCCTGACGTCATGCATTGGAGCAGTGGGGAGGAGACAAGGGAGTTGGTCCAGGATGCCCGGCAATGGAGGGCTAATAGGCTTAAAGAACAGTTATGCAGTTACAGGAGATAATTGAACTCAGCTGGTGGCAATTAGGCTCCTCTCCAGACTATAAGAGGACTGCTTGTGCACATGCCCCATTGCAGGAGTCAATGCATTGACTAAATGTTGGAGAACTTTTGTGGCTAGCTTGGCAGGCTGGATTGCTGCCAAGGTTAGTCTGTGCTGGATTGCTGCCATGTCTTGTCTGTGCTGGATTGCTGCCAAGGACCTGTCTGTCTTTTAATAAATTCCTTAAAGTATCTTTGACTCGGCATGCTTTGGTGTAGGACGAGGGGGGTCTAGAACAGTATGGTATCAGCAATGATGAACTAAATTTCACAGGTTTCAGAACCACAGTTAATAATCATGTTTATGTTATTTCCGATAGTAAGGAATGCTTTTCTCAAAGGTGCTTTTTCCAAAAGGTTACTCGACTGTCTTGTGTGTGCTTTTCTCTGAAAATGTTTTGCTTCTCATCCAAGAAGCTTCTTTCAGTTGAACTGAAGAAGCTTCCTGGATGAGAAGCAACTCGTTTTCAAAGGGGAGGGAGACAAGAAAGTCCAGTTGCCTTTTGGAAAAAGCACCTTTGGGATACCCATGACCTAGATGAGTCTTCACACAGACACAGTCATGTTTTCTATGATGTAGTCATTAAAGCATCAGGCTAGAAATCTGAAGACAGTAAGCTCTACTCCTGCCTTAGATGTGAAGCTAGCTGGATGGCCTTGGGCCAGTTCCTCTCTCTCAGCCCTAGGAAGAAAACGATAGAAAACCACTTCTGAAATCTTGCCAAGAAAACTCAGGGACTTGGTCCAGGCAATCATTAGGAATCAACTCTTACTTGAAATCATGCACACACACAAATTACTAAGTTAACTAAAAAGACAAGAACTTTATATTGCAGGAAGCCATTAAGAGTTGCTTATGTAGGGCTACTAAAATCTGAAACCAATTCAGTGGGCAATCTGTTTTACTTACGAACTCAGCATATTCAATGTGGGCAAGTTGCTAGTTTTGGATATCAAACACAGACCACCAGCTCAAGCGGTGATTTTAAAGCAGAGAGTAATGAGCAGGCTAACTCTACAAACAGCTGCCACAGCGGCTGGGTTCATACCTCACATTAAATCACAGTTTGTTTTAGTACAGCTTGCTGAAAAAGGTCAAAGTGGCTTGTTTCCCAGGTGTTAAAACATTCGTCATGCTTTACAAACAGTAGCTGAGTTCATATCATGCTAGATGAGAAATAAAATGTCATAGCTTGATGGGATGTGCAGGCTCTGAAACAGTTCAGCTGAGGTAGTCCATAGAATTCAGAGAATTCTTAATCCATCATAGAAAAGAAAGAGTATTTTCTGTTCTGACCCCCCTCGTTCCACACCAAAGCACACTCTGAGCCAAAGATGAGTTACGGCATTTAATTAACAGACAGACAGGTCCTTGGCAGCAAACCAGTACAGACAAACTTGGGCAGCAATAAACACAGATAAGGCTTGGCAGCAATCCAGCCTGCCAAGCTCATAACAATGTTCTCCAACATTGATTCCTGCATTGACTTCTGCAAGAGGAGCGTGTGCACAAGTAGTCTTTTTATAGTCTGGAGAGGAGCCTAATGACCACCAGTTGAGTGCAATTACCTCCTGTAACTGTGCAACTGTTCCTGACGCCTATTAGCTCTTCGATGCCGTGCATCCAGGAACAACTCCCTTGGCTCCTCCCCACTGCTCCAATGCATGATGTCACGATCACACTCCCTTGTCTCCTCCCCACTGCTCCAAGGCTCAGGTGCCTCCTGGTGGCCAACCAGCCTCTCTGCGCCCTGCTCAGAGTCGGAACCCTGTCCAGGGTCCTCCACATCCTCCAGAGCCGACTCATAGGGCCCCTCGCTGTCGGAGTCTGGTGGCAGCTCCAACGACTCCTGCTGGGCCACAACAATTTTCTATCTACAATACTCTCCCTAGGCAATCATTCATATATTTGCACTTGAAATTTATATATCCCATTCCCACCATTATAATGGTCAGTGGTTCCAATTGCTATGACACATTCCAAAATATCTGGAGGCCAAAGAAATTGCATTTTTCTGGACCTCGGTAATATTGGTTAAGACAAAACGAATACTGCATACCTGATACTTAGTTGCCATTACTTCTAATCCTTCCATCTTCGAGTCTTGTAAGACTGAGTAAGTTGTGATGGTATCAAAGATATGTATAATTTTAAGTAGGCGGCGATGGAAAGTTTCAAATTTTCCAAATATATACATTTCACTAAAGTCAAACTGCCGTTCAGTTGGATTCTCTTCCAATTTCTGTTTGGTCTTGTGAAAACAGTTTTGGTATTCCTTAGCAACATAAACCAAGATATAAATATATGGAAATAAGTATTAATTGCAACGTTGTTCATAATACTTTTAAGGACTCATATAGGCGCTTAAAAGTTATTTTCCCTCGTGAAGTTCCAATTATGCCCTTCCCCAGTTAACCCAAGGCTGTATTCTGATTTTGTCTTCTACCAACTGTAAATATTACCTGCTTAAGTCTTATAGCAGCTTGTATTTTTTCCAAAACTACATCCTGCGGTTGATCCCAAATGGTTGAAGTGTTGTTATTAGTAATATAAGCTTTGCAGGCTGTTATCATTTGATTTGTAACCTGAAAGTAGAATGATAGGTCTTTGTCTCAAAAAATTTGTGTGGAACCAAGAGATTTTGAGGTCCATTTTCTTTCACAGCCAGCAGCTAAATCAGTGGTGGGTAACTTGCAATCTTTCTCATGTTGCTAAACTACACTATGGAACAATCTCCCCGTGGAGATTCGTACCCTCACCACCGTCCAGGCCTTCCGCACAGCCCTCAAGAACTGGCTAACCCGTCAGGCCTGGGGATAATCTTATTTTCGCCCCTCCCAAATGCTGAGTGAATGTTGAGTTTTATTGTCTAATTTACTCGTGCACATTTCTTTTTTCGTATTGTCCTACACTCCCCTTCCTTTTTGATTGTAAGCCGCCCTGAGTCCCCTCAGGGAAAAGGGCGGCCTATAAATAAATAAATCTACAATCTACAATCCCATGTAACTCACTACTGGTTATACTGGATCAGCTGCTGAGTTTCACTCATTACTTTTCATTGTAGACTTTTCTTTCATTCCCAGTTTATAATTAACATAACCAACCTGTTTAATAAGGGCAACTAAGTTTTTGTAAAGTAAGAACAACAGGTCAATAAGTTTAGCTGTGAGGTAATGATAAACCAATTTCATCTATCCTAATAATCAGTCCAAATGATTTATCAATAATCTCCATTTTAGGGCTCAACAGATCCTGTTTTTTTAATTAATTTTTTTAATCCTCTCTATATTTCAAAAAAATATATTTAATTACTTAAGGAAAGTCTGTATTTCTTAAGATGGATAAGCATACCCCTCAATTATTCTTGTTAGGTATAATTACTGATTGTACAGTTATAGAGACTAACTTGATTTTGCATTTAATAATCACAGCAAGACTGTTGGTGGCGCAATACTGGAAGAAGGAAGATTTGCCTACTATTCAAGAATGGACATTAAAAGTAACAAACCTAGCAAAGATGGCTAAAATATCAGCATATCTCAAGGACCACTCCAATGAGAGATATAAACTGGAGTGGAGAAGATGGATTGACTATACTCAAAATAAATACGGGACTAAGAAATTCCAGATAGTTTATGACTGAAGAAACAAGGAATGATATAATCTGTTTAGAGTTAGCCTAACAAAAGAGGAGTTAAAGCTCAAATGAAAGATGATACTAACTTTCTTTAAGTTTATTTTAGAACATCTTTGTTAATGATTTATACCCTGTTTTTTTCAATAAAAAAAAAGATGGATAAGCATAACAGAGTTTTGGGAATAGGGTGGCATACAGGTTTAACAAATTATTAATGAGATGTATAAATGCGATAAGTCAATCACATCAATAGATAGGTTATTATTTTCTACGGTACAGTTTTCGATGGCCGACAGTTGCAGGATTCCAATTCTGAAGAAGAGTCAGCCCAACTTGCCTTTACAAAGAGGGAAGTTATCTTCTCGGAAGTGTTATAATAGCGTGAGATGCTGTGGATCATTTTGATAGCATGAATGAGGCCTGGAATCGCATCTACCATGATCACCTGAAACGTTAACAAGATGAATCGTGAGATAGACCTTCATTTAACTAACATCATTTACATCCAGTTAGCATTAGGGCTTCTGTCATCATCCCAAATAGTACTTGCAGTCCTTGCCCAGATAAAGTAATTTTTTAAGTTGCCAAGACTTGAGGCATTTATATGAAATCTGTATTACCCAATATAATATAGGGTGTATCATTGAGTTATAACTCACTTAACTGAGTTAAAGTTGCACGGACAACAATTAACTTGCGATCTGGACATTTCTATTTATTTATTTTTTTATTTATTAGGCTTATATACCGCTTCATAGGGCTTTCAGCCCTCTCTAAGCGGTTTACAAATTTTGTAGCAAATTGAGTCAGCAACTTGCCCCCAACAGTCCGGGTCCTCATTTCACCCACCTCGGAAGGATGGAAGACTGAGTCGACCTTTGAGCCGGTGAGATTTGAACCGCTGAACTGCAGATCGCAGTCAGCTAAAGTGGCCTGCAGATCAGGCCTAACCACTGCGCCACCTCGGCTCCTCTATTTCTGTGCTATTTGCAAATGTGGCAGTTCAATAAGCAGACATTTTTAAACTTACGGGATCAGAGTTATACAGAGGGTCACAGCATTTTTCGAGGGTATACAGATACTTCACGTTGTCCTTGGCTTCGTTTGTTGCGTCAGTGATCCGGGTATCCAGTTCTCGCCAATTCTTTGGAAATGAAAATGAAACAAATGCTATTTAAAAGGGCATCTGGCCCTTTTAAGAGAGACCGCCTCCTGCCATTTACCTCCCAACGACCAATATGATCACACAGATTGGGCCTCCTCCGGGTGCCGTCGGCCGGTCAATGTCGATTGGCGGCCCCCCGGGGGAGGGCCTTCTCTGTAGCTGCTCCGGCCCTATGGAACGATCTTCCCGTTGAGATCCGGACCCCCACTACTCTTCCGGCCTTCCGTAAAGCTGCTAAGACCTGGCTGTTCCGGCAGGCCTGGGGCTGTTGATTAGTATCCAGCCCCACTCTAACAGTATGCGTGGTGTGAAATTTTAACCATTGTATTCTTATTTTTAATTTTTATATATGTTTTTGTCTGCCTGTAAGCCGCCCAGAGTCCCAAGGGAGTGGGCGGCATACAAATGCCAATAAATTCAAATTCAAATTTTAGAAAAGAAGTTTTCTTAAATCTCACAAGAGTTAGAACACCAATTCAATGACAGCAATAAAATATTTTTGCAGGCAATGCTTGGCAGCTTCTAAAAGATGTGGACCGAAACTTTTTAAGTGCTGAAATCATAGATCATGCTGGTTAAAATTCACAGGAGTTCTATACATTTTAACCATCACGATCTACTATTTCAATGCTTAAAATTGAGGTAGGAGTTCTACCAGGAGATTGTTTTCCTTAGCTAAAGTATCTGGCAAAGTCATTTGCATTTTAGGGTATATTTTTTAGTAAATTCAAAAGAATGTTCTGTTTCATTATATCAAACTGCGGCTTTCCCCTGTATATTTGGAAGACAAAAAGAAAAGCCTTTATAGAAGCATAATTTCTGCTGTCCACTTTTTTAAAATACACATTTTGTGCTTTAATTCTGAAATGTGATAAGATTTCAGAGTAAGTCTTCCAGCTTATCGGGCTGCAGGATTTTAAATATGTATGCACTGGTATAAAAATGTTGTTTTTAGGTAGAATATAAATTGTTCCGGAATAATCCAACTCACACACCTTCAGGTGTTTTGATTTAGCAACTGTAAGCACACCAAGCACAGCCTTTACATCTGAAGTCTTGAGCTGATCCAGTAGGTAGTTAAATTTGGATAGCCTCTTCTTCCAGTGATCCAGCTCAGCTCGTGGGCCAAGATCATCCGCTTCTTTCCGTAGCTGGTTATTTTCAGCAATAACCTAAAATTTAAATCAAAATGGTGATTTGGCTAAAATAGAATGTTTGTGCAACATTCCTAGAACATGAAACCATGTGACCTTTTCTTCTCTTCCTTCCTCCCTCCCTTATGGTCATAAATCAAGGACTAAATATACACTGTAATTGGATAAGCTGTCCTATCACGCCATTGGCATTAGATCAACCTCGCTTAAATAAATTCAAAATATGGCAGGGAATTATCCGCAGTCTGCTTGCAATTTGCTGCAATTTTGGCAATGCTAAACTATCAAACTCTCATAGTCTCATTCACCTAAATTTTTAAAAAGGATGATTGCAGCATCAAGAATCAGCATACTGCTAATTAATAAAGCCACGGGTAGAAATAGCAATAGCAATAGCAGTTAGACTTATATACCGCTTCATAGGGCTTTCAGCCCTCTCTAAGCGGTTTACAGAGTCAGCATATTGCCCCCAACAACAATCCGGGTCCTCATTTCACCCACCTCGGAAGGATGGAAGGCTGAGTCGACCTTGAGCCGGTGAGATTTGAACAGCCGAACTGCAGAACTGCAGTCAGCTGAAGTAGCCTGCAGTGCTGCATTTAACCACTGCGCCACCTCGGCTCACAAGGTTTTTCATCAACCTCTGAAATAAAAACTGGGTTCAACATAATGAGGTAGAGAGTTTCTACATTCTTAAGGTCAAGCTAATCTGGCTGCAAAAATCTGGGCCACCTCTATACGAAAGCAAAGAACTCTAGAAAACAATAATTCTTAAACAATTATTATTTTAATATGGTTTTAGTTTAATTTAGTCGTTTCAGTTTAGTTTGGTCTTCCTACTACTGTAAAAGCCCTACATGGCCTAGGACCCGGATATCTACGAGACCGTCTTCTGCCACACACCTCCCTAAGACCAATAAGATCGCACAGGATGGGCCTTCTCCAGGTGCCATCAGCTGAACAATGCCGGCTGGCAACGCCTCGGAGTAGGGCCTTCTCTGTTGCTGCTCCGGCCCTATGGAACGAGCTACCCCCAGAGATCCGGACCCTACCCACTCTCATGGCCTTCCGAAAAGCTATCAAAACCTGGCTATTCCGGCAGGCCTCGGGCTGTTGACCTCTGGATTGAGGTCCAGCCCCGCTTAAATTGGGTGTATGTTGTGTCTTTTTTAAAATTGTTGTGTTTTATTTGTTTTTAATCTTTCTTAATTTTTGTTTCTGTAAGCCTCCCGGAGTCCTCTGGGATTGGGCGGCCTACAAATTTAATAAACAGTAAACAGTAAACAGTAAACTGGACTGGAGATAGGAGACTACAGTAATTGATTCATACTGGGATGGGGAAAAAAGCCGAATCTGTTTTATAGCGCTCATTCCCTGTTGCAAATCAACACCATGAGTGTCTTTCAGCTATAGAAGAAGAAAAAGGATTATCACAGTTAACAACCGCTCCAGAGACAGTACTGAATAAGAATTGTGCATGTGAAAATAATGTGCTTGGCAATCCCTTTTCCCCCCTCTGTCTCTGTGAAAAAGATAAGCAGCTAGATATTGTATATGTAGCACTCCGTATGCAATGGAATATTCATCCAAAAAGGTACCTGTTCAATTTGCTTAATCCACACTTTCATGCAAGCTTCTATTCGTTCCACAGTCTCCATGCTATTTGCTGCCACCAGAAAATCAGCTGGTCCTTTTAACGTTTCCAGATCATAGGTTTCACACTTCTTCAGGACCACCTAAATTATGCATTAGGCAATTATTCTATACATTTCAATATCTCTGCCTAAGAAATTATGGCGACATAATTCAAAGGTTAGCCCAAGGTGTTGGTATCCAAGGCCAATGGTTATCTACATATTATTCCATGCTAGTTTGCTCTGCACAGCAGCACCTGATCAACGGCATATTAGTTACAGTTGAAAACCCCAGAATAATATTATTGCCCTTCTGCCTTCCAAATGGGATGTCTGCTAGACTTTGAGTTTCTTCCGATAGAAGTTCAAAGAGTCTCCTCATCCATATTCTATTTATATTAAAAGCTGATCTGCCACAAACAAAAAAGAAATTTGTTATCGTTCTTTCTATTTTGTCTCTAAGACCCTAAATCACTTCTCCCTGCAGGTAGGACATAATACAGTTGAATGTATCAATATAGAAGTTCTTCCACGTAACAAACAAACAAAAAAAAAGGCTTTAGGAAGAAGGAATTAACCGTTTTCCATATCCTGTCACACAGTTTGGGGTTGGGAGGGGGTTGTTTTGCTTTGCATGGAAAGACATTTAAATTATGCAATCCCTGTTGCCATCTAAAATAGTTAAACTCTGCTGCCGGGAATATAGTTTAGAGATAATAGTTCTTGAGCATATTTGGCACCTCTAGTAATTCTTGCTGCCGTAATTCGTAGAAAATAATTGTTTTAAACATCAGGTAGTAATAATAATTTATGCTGCTTTGCTGCCTAACTCTCAACAACTCTGGTTTATATTGTACAGCGCCTGGAACCTCTTTCTGATGCAGCTGGGTGGTTAAGAAATCCGTAATATAATAAATATAACATAATAAATATAATATAATAAATATAATATAATATAATATAATATAATATAATATAATATAATATAATATAATATAATATAATATAATATAATATAATATAATATAATATAATATAATATAATATAATATAATATAATATAATATAATATAATATAATATAATATAATTAATATAATATAATATAACATAATAAATATAATATAATAAATATAATATAATATAATAAATATAATATAATATAATATAATTAATATAATATAATATAATAATATATAATATAATATAATAAAGTATAATATAATATAATATAATATAATATAATATAATATAGTATAGTATAATATAATATAATATAATAAAGTATAATATAATATAATATAATATAATATAATATAATATAATATAATATAATATAATATAATATAATATAATATAATATAATATAATATAATATAATATAATATAATATAATATAATATAATATAATATAATATAATATAATATAATATAATATAATATAATAAATATAATATAAATAAATGCATGTATGCGTGTGCGTATGCGTATGTATGTTCCAGCATAACTCAGGAACACTTCAAGCAATTTCAACCAAACTTGGTACATAGTCTCTGGAAACATGTAAGAGTAAGACACTCCTAAAACCCTTTGGTGTGTGTGTTCTGTTAAGATACAGCCTGTTGTGCCTTAAAATGGCTTCTACTGTACTGCCGTAAAATGGCTTATTCGGTGCAGCGCAGTGAAGTTGCCATGGTAACGGCTTCACAGTACTCCCCAAGGGGTCTCCCTCTGGTAAGGGGGTGGAGGGAAATCCAACATTAGAAATTACGTTTGGTCCAGACATTTTCCTCCTATAAACAAATACCCAGGCAATGCTGGGTTATCAGTTACTAAATATATAAAACAATAAGAATATCCTTTGAAATGTAGTCTTGATCCTTCCTTGCTACCAAATACATTCATCAAATTATCCTTAAATTAATTTTCAAATGGATTGAGGATAGTGTGTAATGAACCAAAACTTTATATCTGATTGATATATTAGTTCTGTTTCCAAATATACAGAATGACATCTTTTTCCCTATAAAAAGAGTTAGGATATTGAATTGTGCAGTCTTTAAAATATGATATGTAAGTGAATATTCTTATTGACGTAATCAGCTCTGCTTTTTCTCCATTTCTCTACTCTTGAGGTTGTGATTGGAAATTGCAAGCTCCTGTCAGCTTCTCCATTGAGTTTTCTTGTTGGAAGCCAGCAAGAAATCCTAAGTCTCAATCACATGAGGTTTTCACTTAATGACCCACAACCCTCACTTAACAACAGCAACTAGGACTGCTGGGTTTGCAGCTGCCAAGTGATGTGGCCATGTGACATCCTACTTTACAACCATATCGTTAACAATGGAAATTCCAGTCTGAGTTGCCATCATTAAGCAAGAAGAATCTGTATTTTGAAAGGACAATTAATTCAATGAGATTTCCCCCAGGTATCTATTTATACAATTGCTGCTTTAATCCATTTTATGTTACAGTTCAGCGAGATATACATATATATATAGAGAGAGAGAGAGAGAGAGAGAGATGTAGTTATATAAAAGCCATTATATGATCATCCCTGTTACAGTTACCTGTTCTGTTCCTCCCTTCACGGCTCTTAACAAACGCAAGCAGACAAACTTAAAAGGAAGTCTTTCTTTATCAGTTCTCAGTTCAAACTGGCTTCGAGCCCAAAAATAACATAAAGACAAGTCTCCAACAAGAATGCAAAACAAAACTCTTACAAGCAATGCACTTCTTCCCAAAGTCTCCACGAATCAGGTTTACGTGAAACACCAAAGCACTTATCCAAGTGTAACAAGCAATGTTGTATGGAACCAAGAAACCCACGAAGGAACGTATGTTGACTCCTGCGACTAGGGCGTGCCGGCATCTGTTCTTTTATCTCCAAACCTGCCTCTCACAAGCCCCAGCTGCATAATGAATCTTGTATCCCGAAAAGACTCACAGCAGACATCTGCTGAGTCACCACAGTTACCATACCTTCCTTTCCCCCCCCCAAAAAAGATAAAGAATAGTACAGAATTCCTGCACTTGAAAGATATATATAGAAGAAAACATCAACAGTAATAAAATTGCTAAAAACTCTCTTAAATTAATAGCTCACTTTTGTGTACGTTCTTCTAAAAATACATTTTTTAGTATTTTAGCAATGGTAGATTTAATACTGATATGCACTTTCGCATTGTTCTTTAGTTCCTTTACTTCCCGGCAGAAATAGCTGAAAGATAAACACAAGCTTACCTTCTCCATCAGGCTCTGTTGAGCTCCTGAAAGGACACTAACAAATCCCTCCAGGGATGCAATGAAGTCCTGCTTGATGTTAGCCCCTTTCTGGGAACTGCTCATCTCTCCCCATCCATAGTGCATAGTATTCAAAGCTGGGATGAAGATATCAGAAAGCAAATGCTGGACACTGTTTAGCAAACCACCATTTGCCGTGTCCATCATGTTGAAAACTACTTCCTGATGATGGAAAAGGGAAAAGCATTAAGAGTTGTTAGCTTGGGGTGCTTCCCAGACTTTTTGATATTACAGCTCATATTTTAAGCCAGTATGGTCAATGTTCAATGATCGTGTGTATGTATGTGTGTGTGTGAGAAAGAGAGAGACAGACAGACAGAGACAGAGAGACAGAGAGAGAGACAGAAAGACAGAGAGACAGACAGACAGACAGAGACAGAGAGAGACAGAGACAGAGAGAGACAGAGAGAGACAGAGACACAGAGAGAGACAGAGATAGACAGGGAGTGACAGAGAGAGACAAAGAGAGACAGAGACAGAGAGTGACAGAGAGAGACAGAGACACAGAGAGAGGCAGAGAGAGATAGACAGAGAGACAGAGAGACAGAGAGACAGAGACAGAGAGACAGAGACAGAGAGAGACAGAGAGAGATAGACAGACAGACAGAGACAGACAGAGACAGAGAGAGACAGAGACAGGGAGTGACAGAGAGAGACAAAGAGAGACAGAGACAGAGAGTGACAGAGAGAGACAGAGACAGAGACACAGAGAGAGGCAGAGAGAGATAGACAGAGAGACAGAGAGACAGAGAGACAGCGACAGAGAGACAGAGACAGAGACAGAGAGAGACAGAGAGAGATAGACAGACAGACAGAGACAGACAGAAACAGAGAGAGAGACGGAGAGAGACAGAGACAGAGAGAGAAAGAGAGAGCCAGAGACACAGAGAGACAGAGAGAGACAGAGACAGAGACAGAGACAGAGAGACAGAGACAGAGAGAGACAGAGAGAGATAGACAGACAGAGACAGACAGAAACAGAGAGAGAGACGGAGAGAGACAGAGAGAGACAGAGACAGAGAAAGAAAGAGAGAGAGAGACAGAGACAGAGAGAGACAGAGACAGAGAGAGACAGAGACAGAGAGACAGAGACAGAGAGAGACAGAGAGAGATAGACAGACAGACAGAGACAGACAGAAACAGAGAGAGAGACGGAGAGAGACAGAGAGAGACAGAGAAAGAAAGAGACAGAGAGAGACAGAGAGAGACAGAGACAGAGAGAGACAGAGAGAAGCTGACTTAGACATAAATTATATTGCTAAATCCAGTTTATATGATTGACAAGACAACGGATAACCACAGGCAATACTACAATTTCTTATAATCACGTGACCAAAGATACATATAGAAAAAACTTACACGATGAATATTGTCAGCATTAATTGCTTTAGAAGGATTAGTTCTAATGAAGAACACACATATACCAGTTAAAGCGACATCATCTCCCTCGGTCACAAATAATTTGGTCTTTTTGCCTTTAGCAGAAACAGGATTAGTTCCGGTTGAACTTTCATGTCCTATACAGGGGAGAAAAAATTATGTCGTTTATGTAGATAAAAGCAAAACATTTATCAGGAATTCGTACTATGTTTCATGTCCGCATCCTATTGTATTTCCTGTACTGTTAAGATCACATCATCTAATTCTATCTATCTATTTATCATACTACTTGGGAAGTGGGGCTTATTTTACATTGGGTTGGCCTCCAAAATATCACCTATTTCTCTGCAGAATCTTCTTGTAGTCTGAATATTAATTTGGAATAATCTACCCCTCTGGTTTTTATGAAGATGTTGAATCAGTGGAGTATCCCACATCACAGAGAAGGGCATTTTGTGATCTGTTCAAAATATTGGTTTTTCTTTTAGAGTTTTTTTTCCTTTACATTGCTAGTTCTAGGCGAAATCTAAATGCATCGCCTTCAGCAATTTTTTAAAATATACTTTGATTTTGTTTATAATCTTCCAAGCTGATGAAGAAAAGGCCGAATTATCAAGGCATAAAACTGACAGCTTCTGGAAGAGGAGGCTTTGAGGGGGTCCAGCTTTCCATATTAAGAGCTGCAGTCCCTTTGAAGGAACCAGATCGGGAAACAGGCTCCGCAAGGAATTCTGAAATTCTATTTTATTATTTCAACAATAATAGACTCTTAAAAGCCTGGCAAAGATTTTCTCTCTCCACCCTTCTTCCTTTTATATCAAAGAAATCAAGGCAGAGCGTTTTTTCTTCTTTACTTCTTTTCCTTCAGGGTTAAGCTGGTGTCTGCTTTATGTTTTAAATGGTTTCGTTGAATTGTAGGTTTTGTCTTTCAGTTTTATCATATATTTTTACTTTTTCTAAACTGCTGCCTTGCATGAACCAGCCTCACCATCTGAGAAAAGAGTATTGCGGGCATCTCTTTGCATACCTATTTCTGGTCCCTCCATGTCTTGATAATAAAACATGACGTGGCGGAAACCTCCAGCAGAGAAGAATTGATCAATACGCTCAATCTGTTAAAACATTAAACAACAGAAAGTTAATGGTTTATACCTAGAATTTTAAAAGGAATACATACAACAGAGTGTTTAAATAAGACCATTTACTGATAATTTTAATATAACGAGTAAGATACGCTCTTCACATTCGACATATATTCTTAGCAGATGCTTAAGGGTGTCTGCTGCTGTTTCATGGGACCAAAAAATCTGCATCTAAAACATGAATCAATGCTCCAACTTTGGATATGGAGATCAAGCAACTATGGTTCAATAAATGCAAGCGTATGGTGACATTCAAAATACCCGCTTCTACTATTACATTTTAACTGTTTAACTTTATTTCGTTGAAATACGATTAGTTCAAAGATTAAGCCATACTCAAGAGGGGGTTCAAGGGGAATTGGCTCTATTCTATAACCCTGATTTTAAGCATGCTATCATAACCTCATTTATTGATTATTGATGAGTCGTGGTGTTGGAGTGGTTAGAATGCAGTACTGCAGGCTGCCCACAATTTGGAGTTCAAGCCTGATGGGCTCAAGGTTGACTCCACCTTCAATTTTTCTGAGGTTGGTAAAACAAGGACCCAATATGCAATATGCTGACATTGTAAACCACCCAGAAAGTGTTATAAAGCATTTCAGGGCATTATATGAATCAGAGGTGGGTTCCTACCAGTTCGCACCTATTCAGTAGAACCGGTTCATCAAATCTACCGAACCGGTTAGAAGAGGTTCCACCAGTGGACCCGGAAAGCAGGCCACACCTACAGAAGAGGCTCCAAACTTTTTTGAAACCCACCACTGGTCCTTGGATATGATTATTCTACACTATCATGCTCATATTTATAAAACTCAGTGCCTCTGTGAAAGGTAAGGATGGCTACTGCGTTTGTGGTGCAATCAGAACATTGCGTGTGTTGAAGTTGTTTTAACGCAAACCAAAGATGCCTTTTAAAAAACAAGTTTACATCATATTCTTATGCATGCCAGTGCTGTGTGTGAGGTAATTTAAGGTGGTTCTGACAAGTGTCGTTGGCATCTTCATATCCGGTCACATGGGCGGCAAGCCACTCCCATCCGGTCACATGGTCGGCAAGCCACTCCCACAAAGGAGGCCACACCCACAGAGTAGGTTCGAACAATTTTTGAAACCCACCACTGATAGGAATCTAAGTGCTACTGCTATTTATCTGTAATCTAACAGTCCAGATTTGTTTCAATTTACCTGGAGAATAGACAAGGTGCCACTTTTTAGAAATGTCGTAGAGGTTGCTCTAGCAAAGCGTAATAGCCTTCATCACACATGAAGAGAATGCTGCTTTCCTTCTCAGATAAAGCTGTTTGCCTTCTGTGATGCAATCTGAATATTGGAGGGGAACTATGGCTCACTCAGAAACAAGGTACTATTCACAACTCTACTGCGTGCCATACTGCCACAGTTCTCCTAGATCAGAGGTGTCAAACTCATAGCCCGTGAGCCAGATACGTCACACGCTGGGCATGCCCACGCCCGGTTTAGCGAAGGGGGGGAGTCGTGTTACGTCACGTAGTGATGCCGTGATGATGCGAGTTTGATACCCCTGTTCTAGATAATGATAAATGTCAAATCAATGCCAGATTAAGACCAACAGATTCTTAAATACCGCCAAACAAAAATACCTTTTAGCCCTTCCATTGTTTAACAGGTAAGACATTAAGACTCAAGAAATGCGGCTAATTAAAGTTCAGTATGGCAGTGGAAGATTTAAGGGAGGAAAAACATCCTCTTGTGGTGCTCCTCTTTGTTGGTGCCCTTAATTACACTTATTTTGCTTGGGTGGTTAATTCAGGGCTGTAAAACAGCTATACCATGGAAGTGCTATGTTAAAAAAAAAAAAAAAGAGCATTTGTATGGTGAATTTTCAGAAGGACTTTATTTGCTTCCGAAAATTGACTTTCAAAAATACTATAAAATCCTGCTTCCACTTTCTATGCACAGCAGCAGTCCACAAGGCACAGAATTATTTTTGCACTCAGTTGGAATCTGACAACTGGATCTACCCCCCATCATACCTGATTTCCTTCAAGGACAGCATCTTCCACTTCATTTTTCTCTAGGTTCACACAAGCAGAAACAATTGACAGTATGTAGTCATGTCTACCATCCAGATGAGCCCGCTTAGCTTCTTTCTCCTCTTTCAGTTTTTGCTGCAGAATCAAAGTTTCTATTATATTGTAGCTGTATAAGAAATTGAACTTGCTTCTCTATATGTTTTAAGCTATATATATGAATTCATATGATATTATATATATATATATGTATGTATGTATGTATGTATGTGTGTGTGTGTGTATGTATGTATGTATGTATGTATGTATGTATGTATGTGTATATATATATATATATATATATATATATATATATATATATATATATATATATATATATATATATATATATATATATATATATATATATATATATATATATATATAGTGTTTTTATTTGTGCTGATAAATAAATAAAGGGAGACTAGCATAGATCTATTTCAAGCTATTTAGCTCTCATCAGCTAGCCATACCCTTGCTGGGAATCGAACTCCAAGTCATTTAAAGGAGTGTGTGTGTGTGTGTGTGTGTGTGTGTGTGTATGTATGTATGTATGTATGTATGTATGTATATATCGTCACAAGAGACCTATTTATCAGCACAAATATAACATTTATTTATTTATCAGCATAGAGGCAATAGAGCACAGGTTCGATTCCCAGTAAGGGTATGGCTAGCTGATGAGAGCTAAATAGCTTGAAATAGATCTATACTAGTCTCCCTTTATTTATTTATCAGCATAAATATAACAAATGTAACAAAAAGGCAACAGTAAAAAATATTGGGTTTCTATCTGGATGGTCTCTTGTGACGAGCCGAAGGACAGAGAATGGAAGTGTGACCTTCCTCACACACACACACACACACACACACACACACACATATTCATATGAATTCATCATTAAATATCTCAATGTAGCAATGTGGCATTATCCTTTGTGGGTTAAGAAAGATGAGACCACATGGGGAAAACTGACGGTTCACAAGATGCAGTTGCAATATTGTTGTGGCCCAGCAGGAGCCGTTGAAGCTGCCACAAGACTCTGAATTAATTCTACATGATACTTGGAACGCTGGCATGTACCTTTCCTTTAGCAAAACTAATTATCAAGCCTCTTGAAATTTCCTGAAAATGTACTTTAAAATTACTTTAAAATGAATGTTTAAATCAATCCTATTCAAAGCCCTGACGGATCAGTTTTATAAATTAGTCGTTGATAAAATGAAAACACTTGCTAGTCTTCCCATAGTTTGAACGATAGACCAAAAACAAATTTGACTAAATCTTAAATTGGAGTAGGATGCTTTGGATCAAATCTTTACTTGTACCAATTGAAGCAAGGTCACCTTTGTCTCAAAATCTATCAGGTTAGATTGGTGTGATGCTTTAAAACACACCTAACCATTTGATGACCAGAGTATTGTATTCACCCAGCCCTATTTTGCCCAGTAGATCATGAGGGTTGAACAAAACGATTAAATTAACTAAGGATAAATTTATTGTGTGAAGATTAGCCTCTCAGTATCTGACAGTTCAATCATTTGTAATTAGTGGTGTTTATATTAGTGATTGTTTTAAGTACAGAGGTTAACACAGTTTTAACAGCAAATATCATTTTCAAGAATATTTCATAGAGTTGATGACGGTTCATATAATATATCCATATGATATCTTTTGGGTGATGAAGGACAGACAATTTAAGCCTCCAATTCAGGAGTCTCCACATAGGGCTGCCCTTGAAGAGTGTTCGAAGACTCCAGTTAGTCCAGAACGCAGCCGCGCGAGCGATTGTGGGTGCACCCAGGTACACCCATGTCACACCTATCCTCCGCGAGCTGCACTGGCTACCCATTAGTCTCCGAATCCGCTTCAAGGTGCTGGTCGCTACCTATAAAGCCCTACATGGCATCGGACCTGGGTACCTGAGAGACCGCCTCCTGCCGATTACCTCCCTCAGACTGATTAGGTTAGGTCTCCTCTGGATTCCATCTGCCAGCCAATGTCGGCTGGCGACTCCCCGGGGGAGACCCTTCTCTGTTGCAGCTCCAGCCCTCTGGAATGATCTCCCTGTCGAGATCCAGACCCTTACGACCTTCCCGGCCTTCCGCAAAGCCACCAAGTCCTGGCTGCTCCAGCTGGCCGGGGGGCCTGTGAAATATCCAGCCCCACAGAAATTGTGAATGTTGTGGTTTTGTTTTTAAAGTGTTGTCTTTGTCTAGTTTTCCCCCTTTCCCTTGTCTATTGTGAGTCGCCCGGAGTCCTTCGGGAGTGGGCGGCATACAAGACAAATCAAATCAAATCAAATCAAAATCCAGTGTTAAAAAAAAGGGTGTCCTCATATGCGTAGCTACTCTACAACGCAACCTTCTCAAAAAAGAACTTCATTTCCAAAAGACGTCACACCACGGGGTTGAAAAGAAAGCCAATTATTTGATAAAGCAGCCTGAAAGATGGAAAAGATCTCATTTCACTCTGGCAGCAAATTGCCCGCAACAACAATTCAACAAAAGCTGCTAAGCAACCAGTTACCAAGGCTGGAGCAAACAAAACCTTCCTGAAGGGGTGTTTCCAGTTCCTGAGTTCAAGCTATCCTTTTTAATTGTGGCCAAAAATTAGCTCTGTTCACTCATTCAAAATGTCGTGGTGCTTTTTTAAAAGTGGGCCTATCTTAAAGAATAAGAGGTCACAACAATACAGCAATATTATAAGAGACTATCAAGGAAAAGAAGGTAAACAGTTGTCCCTGATTCTCCAAAGGAAAGGCTATTTGATCTAATGAGCTTAGATTTCAAGAGGATATCAATTCCAGCTACACATTAGAAGCTTCTCAATAGAAGTAAACTAGCAGGAGTATGAAGGCGGACTCTCTCCACTGTCATTTGCTCCAGTACCTTGACCCAGAAGCACACTCTCTTCGTGACCTGACAAATGCGCGCACGACAATAGCGTGCTGACAAAACCGTGACGAGAACACCGCGGTGTCATAAACGCTCCCACAACAACGCGCCGACAAAACCGTGCCCACAAAAGCGCGATTTAAGTTAAGGTAAGGGTTAAGGTTAGGGTTATTACATTGTTTTCATTGTTTTTTGATGGCGCGCTTTCGTCGGCGCGCTTCTGTGCACATTCATCGGCGCGATTTCGACCTCGCGGTTTTCTTGCCGCCGTTTTGTCAGCGCGCTTTTGTTGAGTGCACATTTGTCGGTGAACCCACTCTCTTTATATCTAGGTATGCTGGCTAATAGGAGTTCAAACGTCAATTCCAATATGTCTATCTAATTTTTTAATAGTAGAAAGGTCATCAAAAGGATGCCACCCACCTCTGAAGTTCATTGAGACTAAAACGTAGCACACCCTCCATAAAAACATGAGACATACTCAAGATTTCCAATATGTACAGATTGGTTCATTATCTGGATTAGCAATCTGGCTATAACTTCACATCAAAATATCACATCAAGAAATATATACTGTATGAAGGCTAGGCTTATGATTAAAATACATACATTATTCATTCTAAATGGAGGACCAGCTCATATAATAGTAACACTCATTCTATAATCATAATGTCTGCTCTGTTTTAACAAATGAAAACATGGCAATAAAAAATTATCTTTTAAATTATTACATCCCTGTGGAGGGACCTCAAAATCACCTTTTTCTCCAAGTTTTACAAACCAATTTGGTTATGTGCTCCCATTAATACACACGTTCCATTTACATTACACCGCAAGGATATATCACAGGTTTTTTTTTAAATATATATATAAAGTTGTAAGCAATACTACTTTTTTTTCCTATATAGCCACATAAGGATTGGTAAATTTTGCAGATTTCACTTCCATTCTTGCTCCTTCTTACATCTCTCCATATCTCTTACCTTTAAAACTCTTGTAACACTTTGTTTCCAAAGCTGTCGCTTCCCAGTTCTGAACATTTTATTAGCTGAAATTTACTACTGGCGTTGTTAATGTTAAAGCAATGGGATCAGCATTGCTTTACTGAATAGAAAACTTCCCAATTTAAGGATTGCTTCGAAGTTCTCACATTTCTTAAGAGTACTCTGGATAAGATCAATCTGAACAGAGTCAGACCTTCCCGAAGCTCACCCAGCCTTTCTAAGTCTCAAAAATATGAGCAATGTTGACAAACTTACATAGCTTGAGTGTTGTTATGGTAGGTGTTGACTTATAGAGCTATTGTGTTAAATTTCCCTATCGTTCTTGGCAGAAGTCAGTACTCCAATAACTTTCAAAAGAAAGTTTTGGTTGATTGCAAATGAAGTTGCAGATGAATAAATGCTAGATATGGTGTATGGAAATAAGAGTTATTCAAGAATAATAATGGCTGGGAAATGAAATTATTAGGGATGTTATCAGAAGGTGCAGTTTAGCAATATAAAGCTCAATTTTGTGTGCATGAAATAAATTTACAGTTTAAATGAATATTAATGTTTTAACAGCTTAGTGAAGTCTCCAGGTTGAAATAAAGCATTGCTCTGGACATCAATTGCTGAATCTGATGCAATTATTACAAAGTCTTTGTTACTATTGATAGCTGTTCTGACCCCCCCTCGTCCCACACCAACACACACTCTGAGCCAAAGATAAGTTACGGCATTTAATTAACAGACAGACAGGTCCTTGGCAGCAAACCGGCACAAACAAGCTTGGGCAGCAATCCAGCACAGATAAGCCCTGGCAGCAATCCAGCCTGCCAAGCTCACAGTAATGTTCTCCAACATTAGTTCCTGCGTTGACTTCTGCAAAAGGGGTGTGTGCACAAGCAGTCCTTTTATAGTCTGGAGAGCAGCCTAATGACCACCAGCTGAGTGCAATTACCTCCTGTAATTGCACAATTGTTCCTTACGCCTATTAGCTCTCCGGTGCCGGGCATCTAGGAACCACTCCCTTGGCTCCTCCCCACTGCTGACGTCCGGATCACACTCCCTTGTATCCACCCCACTGGTCCAAGGCTCAGGCGCCTCCTAGTGGCCAACCAGCCTCTCTGCGCCCTGCTCGGAGTCGGAACCCTGTCCAGGGTCCTCCACATCCTCCAGAGACGACTCATAGGGCCCCTCGCTGTCGGAGTCTGGTGGCAGCTCCAACGGCTCCTGCTGGGCCACAACAGATAGGTATGCTGTTTTCAAAGTATTTGCAACTTTAGTTTTCCTCGATATGATGGTTTCTAGGTGTGTTGGATCATCTTCCCACATTTTCTAGACAGCAAGGTTTTTAATGAATAATAACTACTACCCCAATAATTATATAGTTCTCCTGTCACACTTATCCCTGTCTTGCTTTGCCACTGAATTGTCCCTATTTCACACTATCCTCTCAACTTCTCAAACTGTCTTTTTCCAATTTCCAGGCCAACTTTTTTAAACATTTATTTTGCCATAAACCACATTTTAACTTCATTTTAACTACTACTGTTGGTTCTGAATCTGTTTCTAATCTCTCCCTGTTCAGTTCTTGTGGTTGATTCCTAAATATTAAATTTTAGCGAAACCAATCATTTGGTTTACCAAAGGAACACAATTGCAAATATCAACAACTTCAATTCCAAGCAACGGAAATGCTCAAACGTCTCATGCCATCCCACTACTCAATGCCAACTGCCATGCTTGATCCTGTGGCTGTTAGTATAAGAGGAGCAAGACAGTAATTCTGTAAACATGGAAAGGGAAAGTTGTTATGTCCAGGTGTAAAATTAAACTGGCTCATGCTGTGCAAGGCTAATATTGCAGCAGAGTGTTCAGAGCAGATAACTGTTTTAAAAACAGGATACCACCTCCCAGCTCAGGATACGTTGCTTGGAAAGGAACCTGTTTCTTTTGCAACGCAGTTCCTTTTTAAAAAATTTGAGGTTGGGGTGCCCTCAAGTGGAAAATATAAAATATGCTGTACTAAATTCATTTTTAAGAACATCATTTTTCAAGTAAGGATACGTAAGTACGTTAAAGTGTTGAATATTTAAAACCAGTATTTCAATTCCTCCAAGAAAGCCAGCATTGTCCAGTCGACAACATACAGTGGCAATAAATAACAGAATGACTAATTGTCCTATGTTCAATGGGCAATTCATCCCATGTTTAGTGGGACGTAGACAATAATAATCCATGGAGCAATCTTCCTGATAATAGGAGCCGGTGAGCTTATTCTAGGAAATAAACATGGAGATGATTTGGTTCTCATTGAATCTCTTTTTGGAAATAAAGAAACAAACCTGCATACCTTTTGTGAATTATGTGGAATTGTTTCAGTAATTTAAGTCTCTGCCTAGGCATTTTCTTCTCCTCTGCATTCCTTGCCAGTTGTAGATGCTTGCAAGAAATGAGTTTGCAAGCATCCTGAAAGGGATGAGTGCTTGGTTCTCATGCAGCCAAATCACGTTCAGTAGTGTAAAAATGCCATCACCACCTTTCTAAATGCTGACTGGGGTGGTTTCAGTGGTTTTGTCTCTCCAGTTCTCTTTCTTGAAGGGTCTAAACAGCAAATCAGTTGACGAGGGTGAGAGATGTTGTATAACATGATTAAATGGAATTCATTTCATCCTGTCAGGCTTAGCTGAGTCTTTAACATTTCCTTGTTGACACTGATAGGTAGGTTGTGGGAATGGTATCACACTTACTACAAGGGCTGTTCTATGTAATCTGAAAACTGAGACTATAGATATTTGTATAGTAGGATTTTCAGTCTAGATAGGTATGTGTTGTGGCCCAGCAGATGCCGTTGGAGCTGCCACCAGACTCCGACAGCGAGGGGCCCTCTGAGTCGGCTCTGGAGGATGTGGAGTGGATTACCCCCCTCCAAGAAGCAGTGGCGGAGAAGTGAACGCCAATATAAATAAAAGAAAGACTCAGCAAATAGTTTTGGGAGGATGGTTTGGAGAAATAGACAGCAGTCTGGATAGAGTTTAAATTTTTAAATTTTGATAATTGATATTGAAGAAATTGAACTCTGAGATTGCCCTGGGAATTTTTTTTTTCTTTCCTAACTACTCTTTTCAGTAACAACAGTGCCATCTAGGGACAGCCCAGAGAATATATTTTTAAAAAATGGCCTTGAACAAAATGCAGAGTGATTTAATAAACAGAGCGGTCATAAAAACTGCCACATTAAGACAAAAACATCAGCTGTGGATTCATCTTTGATGCTTTTGTTTTCCACTTTTCTGATTATAACTTTGGAGCTCTGGAACTGTTTTTGGAACTGTTTGGAACCGTGGAGCTTTTGCTTATATTAAGAATAGAAGTTATGTTTCTTTAGGTGGATCTGTTCCTTGTTTCTTGTTTTCAAATCAACTTCTTTCTTGATTTTTCCTTACAATTTTCCACTTAGTGAGTACTTATTGGATTTTTCCTTTTTATTTTATTTTTTGTCTCTCCTTTTTCTCCCCTCCATTTCTCTCCCACTGTTACGAGTTGGAGGGAATAAGGCGGATTAAAGATATATTTTCATTTTACAATTGTGGTTAATTTTTTTCTCTCTCTCTCTTTGTTGGAATTTGGTTCGTTGTTTTTTTTGTTTCTGATTTTGTCTTTCTATCTTCCACTGCAATTAGATTAAGGTATAAAGAACCTGAAGCTTGCAGGAAATAAGGGGGACCAAAGATATATTTTTATTTTACAACTGTGGTCAATTTTTTTCTCTCTCTCTTTTTGTTGGAATTTGGGTTTTTTTTGTTTTGTTTCTGATTTTGTCTTTCTATCTTCCACTGCAATTGGATTAAGGTAACAAGAACCTGAAGCTTGCAGGAAATAAGGGGGACCAAAGATATATTTTTATTTTACAATTGTGATCAATTTTTCTCTCTCTCTCTCTTTGTTGGAATTTGGTGTTGTTGTTTTTTTGTTTCTGATTTTTGTCTTTCTATCTTCCACTGCAATTGGATTAAGGTAATAAGAACCTGAAGCTTGCAGGAAATAAGGGGGACCAAAGATATATTTTTATTTTACAATTGTGGTCAATGTTTTTACTATTTTTTGTTGTTGTCCTTTTGGCTGGAATTTTGTGTTGTTTTTTTCCCTTGTTATTTTTACTTTACTACTACAATTGGATTAAGGTAACAAGAACCTGAAGCTTGGCCCACCAGACTTGGAGAGGCGACCTTCAAAATTTGGGTGTTTTTTTTTTCTTTTCTCTTTTTTGCTATTTAGATTATAAAAATAAATGAACAAGATGAATAAGATAACAGCATACTCCTCATCGACAGCAACAACCTCCAGCCCTAAAGCATAAAAGATAGTAATAACAATAGTAATAGAAGTTAGACTTATATACTGCTTCATAGGGCTTTCAGCCCTCTCTAAGCGGCTTACAGAGTCAGCATATCGCCCCCAACAACAATCTGGGTCCTCATTTTACCCACCTCGGAAGGATGGAAGGCTGAGTCAGGTATCCTTGGAGTTGTTTGCAGGCTCCCTTTCTTAGGGAAGTCCCTTTCTGGAAGCTCCATTTGCAACCATTATGAGTCTGTGATGACTAAAAGGTGGCACTGACCACATATGGGGTTGGTTAATATTTGGTAATATTCTAAGACATTCGTTTCTTGTTCCCAGAGTCAACTGAGCTCCGACTTCAACAGCCAACACCATCCCATTGAGGTTGGGCTTCTTCTTCTAATTATTTAGCAATAGCAATAGCAGTTCGACTTATATACCGCTTCATAGGGCTTTCAGCCCTCTCTAAGCGGTTTACAGAGTCAGCATATCGCCCCCAACAACAATCCGGGTCCTCATTTCACCCACCTCGGAAGGATGGAAGGCTGAGTCAACCTTGAGCCGGTGAGATTTGAACCGCCGAACTGCAGATAGCAGTCAGCTGAAGTGGCCTGCAGTACTGCACCCTAAACCACTGCGCCACCTCGGCTCTTGATAAAGCTAGTATGGAGTTAAAGAGTATGTTACAGGCTATGCATAAAGACCTCAAGGAAAGAATGACAAAGTGGATGAAGACCTGAAAGAAAGAGATAATGGGGGGGGGGGAAATGAGCAGAGACTGCAGAAAGTGGAAGAAAAAGTGGAAATAACAGAGAGAGAAGGCGTCTCTCAAAGGTTATAAGGTTAAGGTTATAAGGTTTATTTCACTTGTATGCCACCCTATTCCCGGAGGGACTCAGGGCGGCTAACAAACCCGGGGGAAGGAATACAGACAAAAGGAAGAGACAACAAACAAACAAACAACAACAATTGAGTTTCTGAACTCAAAACCAGGTAGGATGGTTTAGTAAATAAGATTAGCCCTCAGGCCCACAATTCCTGACACCTAAGCCATTCTCAAGTGTACCAGTGTCAAACTCACAGCATCACATTGCCGTCATCATGTTTTCCCCCTTCGTGGAGCTGTGGTGGGCGTGGCCTGCGCGTGACACATCTGGCCTGCGAGCCACTAGTTTGATACCCCCGCAGGGCCTAGTGTTGCTATCCCAGCTGATGTCAGGATCTCCTATTTTAGGCAAGAGAAACTATTAGCTCTCCTTAAATCACACCTACTGCCACCAGGTGCCACCTCCCTCCGACCGATTAGATCGCACAGACTGGGCCTCCTCCGAATCCCATCTGCCAGTCAATGCCGACTGGCGACTACACGGAGGAGAGCCTTTTCTGTTGCAGCTCCGACCCTGTGGAACGACCTCCCCGTCGAGATTCGCACCCTCACCACCGTCCAGACCTTCCGCATAGCCCTTAAGACCTGGCTCTCCCGTCAGGCCTGGGGATAGGTTCCCAATTTACCCGCCCGAGTGTTGACTGTTGAATGCAAGTTGTGTCTTATCATTTTATTTTGTTCACATATTGTTTTTTTTTGTATTGCACCCCCTTCCCTACGATTGTAAGCTGCCCTGAGTCCCCTCAGGGAAAAGGGCGGCCTATAAATCCTAATAAAATGAAAAAAAATGAAATGAAAATGAAAGGTGCCTCCCATCGTCCAGTGCGATCCCACAGAGTTGGCCTCCTCAGGGTGCCGTCGGCCAGACAGTGTCGGATAGCGACCCCCTAGGGGGGAGAGCCTTCTCTGTGGGAGCGCCTTCCCTCTGGAATGAGCTGCCCCCCCCCCCGGAGCTTCGCATAATCCCCGACCTCCGGTCCTTCCGGCGCGCCCTAAAAAGTTGGCTTTTCCAGAAAGCCGGCCTGGCCTGAACAGAATAAAATAAATGATTAATTTAATTGTTCATTTTAATCTAATTTTTAAAATTGTATTGTTAATATTAATGGGGTTTGTTTTTGGATACTTTATTTAATTTCCTTTTTAACTTTTGTAATAGGTTTTTTTTTTAAATGTTGACCGTCGCCCTGAGTCCTTTGGGAGAAGGGCGGCATATAAATCCAATAAACAAACAAACAAACATCACTTAATCCAATATACCTCTATTGTAACCTCCTTCTGGGACACCCAAGCGGCCAGTATTTAATCATTGATTGCTGCCAAGAAAACTAAAGTGGACCACCATTTTACTCATGAATCCTATTTTTCGAGAACTTTTTTATTTTTCTTTAAAAAAAAAAAACACAAATATGTCATCATTTGTCAGTCATTAAGACATTGAAGTACAATTTTTTTTTTTGTTGTGTATACCCCTCCCTCCCTCCACCCCCCCATCCCCCCTCCTCCTTCCCCCCCCCCGACTTCCCAGAACCCGTACACGGTATGGATTTTTAACTAGCACAGTCTAAAATCTATTGAGAAAAAAAAAATAAAGAAATTAATGACATTCTAGATTGAACTTAGCTTCTTCTTACTGAACTGACTTTTAACAGTTTAAATCATTTCTGATCTTAAGCATAGGCTAACTGGAATTTCTTAGTCCCGTATTTATTTTGTATATAGTCAATCCATTTTTTCCAGTCTCGTTTATATCTCTCATTTGAATGATCTTTGAGATATGCCGATATTTTAGCCATTTCAGCTAAGTTTGTTACTTTCAATGTCCATTCTTGGATTGTAGGCAAGTCTTCCTTCTTCCAATATTGCGCCACCAACAGTCTTGCTGCAGTTATCAGGTGCAGAATCAAATTAGTCTCTACCACTGTAAAATCAGTACATATACCTAGTAAAAATAACTGAGGAATAAACTTTATCCTTCTTTTAAAAACATTTTGCATGACCCACCATATTTTTATCCAAAATGCCTTAACCTTTTGGCAGGTCCACCATATATGATAGCAATATAGCAATAGCAGCAATAGCAATAGCAGTGGACTTATATACCGCTTCATAGGCCTTTCAGGCCTCTCTAAGCGGTTTACAGAGAGTCAGCATATTGCCCCCAACAATCTGGGTCCTCATTTTACCCACCTCGGAAGGATGGAAGGCTGAGTCAACCCTGAGCCGGTGAGATTTGAACCGCTGACCTGCTGATCTAGCAGTAGCCTGCAGTGCTGCTTTTAACCACTGCGCCACCTTGGCTCTATGATAATATGTAGCATCGAGAGAACCACACCTCCAACATTTAGGCTGTACATTCGGATACATAGAAGCCAACTTTTTAGGATCTAAATGCCATCTGTAGAACATCTTGTAAAAATTTTCTCTCAGATTTTGAGCTTGTGTAAATTTCACATTTCTTACCCAAATTCTTTCCCATGTATCCAACATTATTGGTTCCTCAATATTTTGAGCCCATTTTATCATACAATCTTTAACTAATTCTGTTTCCGAATCCATCTGTATTAATACATTATATATCCTCTTTATATGCATTAAGCTTTGATCTCTTATTTGTTTAAACAGATTATCCTCAACTTGAATAAAGCCAATTTTTTTATCTATTTTCCACCTAGCCTGTAATTGCCCATACTGGAACCATGTTTGAATTACCTTCTCCTCTTTTAATACCTCTAAAGATTTTAATTGTAATACCCCCCTTTCCGAGGTAAGAAGCTGTCTGTAAGTAAATCTGTCCTGTTTTTGTGCTGTATTCATATTTTCAATTGCATGTCTAGGAATTGCCCACATGGGTATCTTGTCATTTAATTTATATTGGTATTTCTTCCAAACCCGCAATAAAGCATTTCTTAAAATATGACTTTTAAAGTTCTTATCCAATTTTTTGTTGAATAACAGGTAAGCGTGCCAACCAAATACCAGATCGTGTCCCTCAATGTTCAATATTCTATCATTGGTTAAATGAATCCAATCACTAATTACAGATAATACCACTGCATCATAATATAGTTTTAAATTAGGTAGTTTCAGTCCTCCTCTCTCACGTACATCTTGCATTATTTTCATCTTTACCCTCGGCTTCTTTCCTGCCCACACAAATTTGTTGATACCCTTCTGCCATTCTAAAAGGTTCGCATCTTTTTTAAGTATAGGTAACATTTGGAAAAGAAATAAAAATTTTGGTAAAATGTTCATTTTCACTGCCGCTATCCTGCCCAGCAAAGATAAGTGCAATTTCTCCCATTTTTTCATCTCTGTCTGTATGCTATGCCAAAGTGGTTCATAATTATGCTTATATAACTTCCCATTTGAAGTTAAAATGTTAACTCCAAGATATTTGACTTTTTTAACTACCTCACATCCTAGCATCACTCCTAATTCTTCCTTTTGTTTAATATTCATATTTATAGCTAATGTTTTGGTTTTTCCTAAGTTTATTTTAAAGCCAGACACTTGACCATATTGATTAATCGTATTCATTAAAACCATACTGGATTCCTGCGGTTGTTCCAATATTATAACCAAATCATCCGCAAAAGCGCGGACTCTATATTCTTGCTGCCTAATCTTGATCCCTTTTAAACCATCCAAGCCCCGTATTTTATTCAACAATACTTCCAAAGTTATAATAAACAATAATGGGGACAAAGGACAACCCTGTCTTGTACCTTTTCCAATTTGAATAGAGTCTGTTAAACTTCCATTGACTATGATTTGTGCTGTTTGCTGTTGGTATATTGCTTTAATTGACTGTAAAAAATTATCTCCTATCTGCATTTTTTGCAATATCTTCAACAGAAATTGCCAGTTAACTCGATCAAAGGCCTTCTCAGCATCCAAAAATATAAACGCAGCAGGAATCTGGTTGTTCTTTCCCAAATATTCTAATGCATTAATAATTAATCTGACATTACTTTTCATCTGTCTCCCTTGTATAAAACCTGTTTGGTCCGTATGTATCAATTGTTGAATGACCAACATTAACCTATTTGCTAATATTTTAGTAAAAATTTTATAATCTACATTCAGTAATGAAATGGGTCTATAATTTTTGGGTTGAGTAGTATCTTGATCTTCTTTGGGTATCAAAGATATAAACGCTGTCTTCCAAGATGGAGGGACTTTACCTTCCGTTTGAATCATATTAAATAATTCTCTAAGAGGTTCTACCATTTCTAACTGTAAGTTTTTATAGTAAACCGCTGTCAAGCCATCTGTACCTGGTGCTTTCCCTGGCTTTAATTGCTTAATTACCTGCAGGATTTCCCCCGAGGTTATTGGTTGATTCAATTTTTGCCTGTGTTCTTCTCTAACTGAAGGTATTTTCTCCTTGTCTAAATATTTGTCTATGTCTAAACCATTAATTTTATCCCCTTTATACAGTTCTGTAAAAAATTCCCAGAAAGCCTTTTGAATCTCTTCCTGTTGGAACACCTCCTTCCCTCTGTAAATCATTTTAGATATATTTCGAGTTTTCCTTTTTTTCCTAATCTGATAAGCTAACCATCTGCCAGGTTTGTTTGCATTACAAAAAGTATTGTGTTTTGCATATAATAAATTAGTAGCTACCTGGTCAGAGATCAACATGTCAAATTGAGATTTTAATATGTTAATAGTTTCCTTAACCTTTGTATCGTCTGGTTTCCTTGTTAACTCCAGCTCTTTTCTCTTAATTTCCTCTTCCAGTTCTGTTCGTTTTAACCCTTGCTTATTTCTATGTGTTTTATTTATATTCATCAAAACTCCTCTCATATACGCTTTGCTTGCATCCCATACAAATTCCATAGATGTACCCTTATTCATATTCAAAACAAAATATTCAGATAGTAATTTTTTACAATCATTAATATAGTTTTCATATCTAAATAAATTTTCATTCAGTCTCCAAAACCTTCTTGCCTGCACTACCCTTCCCAACTCCATCCAAACTGGGTTATGGTCCGAAAGGACTCTAGCTGCAATCTTTGTTTTCTTGACCCTAGAAAGCAAATCATTAGTGGTTAGAATAAAATCAATCCTTGAAAGGGATTGATGCCTGTCCGAGAAGAAAGTGAAGTCATATTCCTCTGCATTTCTTTCTCGCCAGATATCTCTCAATTCAAAATCATCCATAATGTCAAAGAAGGATTTGGGTAACTTTGCTCGCATCTTGGTATTTAGGCGGGAAATCTTCTTATCTCTCTTAGTGTCTATCACTCCATTCCAGTCACCCAATAGTATACAGGAACTATAGTCCCACTGTACTAATTTAGCATGAAGATTTCTATAGAATCTATCTTGCTGTTGATTGGGTGCATAAATTCCCAAAAGTAATGTCTTTTTCCCTTCTAAGATCAAGTCTAAAGCAATATATCTTCCGAAGGGATCTGCTTCTATTAATTCAGCTTTCATATCTTTTCTTAAGTATGAATCCTATTTTTCCATAATCAAAAACATACTTTAGATTTGTATCCTATCACATTCTTACAAAAGACATATTTGTTATAGGAAACATTAAAAAAAGCAATGACTATGGGTAGCTAATCAACTGTCCATACAGATAAGTACTCAATGCCACAATAGGTAATATATTTCATAATTGAACATTAGTAACTGTTGTGGCCCAGCAGGAGCCGTTGGAGCTGCCACCAGACTCCGACAGCGAGGGGCCCTCTGAGTCGGCTCTGGAGGATGTGGAGGACCCTGGACAGGGTTCTGACTCCAGGCAGGGTGCAGAGAGGCTGGTTGGCCTCCAGGAGGCACCTGAGCCTTGGACCAGTGGGGAGGAGACAAGGGAGAGTGAGCCAGAGGCCAGTAGTGAGTTGTTCCTGGATGCACACCATCGAAGAGCTACTAGGCGTCAGGAACAATTACGCAATTACAGGAGGTGATTGCACTCAGCTGGTGGTCATTAGGCTCCTCTCCAAACTATAAAAAGCTACTTGTGCACACGCCCCTCTTTGCAGAAGTCAACACAGGATTGAATGTCAGAGGACAGTACTGTGAGCTTGGCAGGTTGGATTGCTGCCAAGCCTTATCTGTGTTTATTGCTGCCTGAGTTTGTCTGAGTTGCTGCCAAGGTCCTTATCTGTTTGTTCTGCTTGGCTTTCAGCCACCGAGGTTTTGGTGTCTTGCTATTAAAGTACATTCCAGTTAAGTTTGTCTCGGCATTCGTTACTGGATGGAGGAGGGGGTCAGAACAAGTAACTAAACAGATCCTCTAAATTTTATTCATGAATAAGTTGTTTTTTATTCCCTATATCCAAGCAAATATTTTCAAACCCATATTTAACTAGAAGGTGAAGATCTATTTATTTTTCTTTTATCTTATTGTTGATTTTATGTAGATTTCGTTGAGCTAATCTATATTAAATGTTCACTTATTCAACACATTTCTATAGCCATCTATCTAGGCAGCTTACAACCTATTAAACACCATAAAACCAACGTCTTGTGTGCTCTCTAGAAGGACAGAACGGGTGGGATTTATCAATTCTTAGGGCGGGAGATATTCTATAGGGTAGGTGCTCTCAACAAATGCATTAAATATTGAAACTATTTATTCGTTAATTAAAATTTACAATTTTGCTTCTTTCGTTCAAAAGAACAAATTACGTCGACTCGCTTTTATATTGTATCTTTGCAACACAATAGTCCTCTTTGGAATCTCTACAAACATGTGTTAAATCCTCCAGCTAAACAGTTTGTTGTAACAACGCAGGAATGTGCTATTTCATACCAATTACTATCCAATGAACTATGACAAACTTAAGTTCTAGTAACCATTTCATTGCACTGATCTCGCTCACCCCATCCTAAGACACCTTCATTGTTTAATTTAGTTCGTACACAAAGCAAACTATCAGTCCCGTGAAGAATTAAGTTTTTTGAAACAAGTCTTCTTGCCCTGGTTCAAAGATGGCCCACTTCATTGTTTTATTTATGTATTCAATTGTTTTATATATTTATTCAATTTACATAGCTGCCCATCTCAGAAAGTAAATCTGGTGGCAAACAATCTTAAAAAGAATTAAAACTCAAATTCATAAATACAAAAATTTAAATATGCAAGAGGCCAGGAAGATGCCCAAATCTGTGGTTGTTATCACCACCAAGAGACAGAACTCTTCATAACCTTGGGGGTCCCAGGCCCAAAGCCATGACTTCAGAGTCTTGCGAAAGGGAGAAATCTCTGGAGGAGGAATGTTCCATACGGCCATCATGGATCATATGGGTGGAAACCAGTAATGTGCGGTGATGTTTATGGCTGGTGAGGCACTGACACAGGGGTTTCAAATTTTTTTAGACATACATGCATGTTTTTTTTTTTAAAAAAAAATCTGTGTATACCAAAGACCAACCTCATCAAATAATTCTAGAAGTACTCAATATTTTTTTAAAAAAACTTATTTTAAACACATAAACACATCAACAAAAACAAACATATGACTTAAAAACAACCTAGGAACAATAAGTTCCATCGTATATCATACAGCAGTTCCGTATCGGTTTCTTTACAGTTAGTGTTTTCCCTTCTATACATTTCTATCTTGCATTCATGGTCCCCTTATTCGTTATCCATTTTTATGTACAATTCTATATTTATTTATACCTAGCTATTTATAACAAAATATTGTTCACCTATATTGTGCTTTATATTCTTACTGTCATTTATTCTCTTACATACAATTATAGGTATACATTCACGTAGTTATTCTTTTTCTTTGCCATTCTTATATTATTATTATTCCATTTGAAAGGTTATAATATACAGTTTGAGTTTGTTTACCATCCCTAGCGCCTATTGTAACACCACCTTAATAAGGCGGAAGTTCTCAATTTTAACCATCTAAAATGACAAGAGGAAGCAGCACACAAATAATGATTAAGGTATGAATTAACTAAAACAGCCCAACGGGAAAACAGATCAGAAATTCGAGTGCTTTTTGCAACTTTTCCTGAAATGGGATTCTTTGGAGCATCTCATTGATCTGTTGTGTTCCACTGGCTTCTACAACTATATTCCTTCACCGCGTTTTTATCAAAAGTTTTTAAAAGACTGGATTTGTTCAGACTTATAGACACCGGTGGGTATAGTAAGCTCCGTCAGTAAAACTAGCAAAATATTCACCCTCCTGGCACGATTCAGAAGGGAGAACTTTATATATATATGTATGTATGTATGTATGTATGTATGTATGTATGTATATATGTGTGTGTATGTGTGTGTATGTGTGTATGTGTGTATATGATTTGAACCTGGGCTATATTGCACACTAGGCATACTAGGCAAAGATCTTAGCCATTAGGCCACAGGCTCTTATCCGTTTATCAGTGAAGCCAGGGTGAAAGGTATCTATTAGATTTTTTTAGCTAATGGCTAGCTGATGAGAGCTAAATAGCTTGAAATAGATCTATACTAGTCTCCCTTTATTTATTTATCAGCATAAATATAACAAATATAGCAAAAAGGCAACAGTAAAAAATATTGGGTTTCTGTCTGGATGGTCTCTTGTGACGAGCCGAAGACAGAGAGTGGAAGTGTCACCTTCCTCCCATAATTGGGGCTTACCAGGGGTTGTAAAAAAATCATATATATATATATATATATATATATATATATATATATATATATATATATATATATATATATATATATATATATAAAACATAGACAACACATACACACAACAATTTTTAAAAAAGCATCATCACATACAGCATGTCGTTTGGTTACAGGTGTTTTAACATTTATCATTCTTATACATTTATTATTTCATTTAATAGGTTATAATATACAGTTTGGGTTGCTTGGTTTACCATCCCTTCCTCCTGTTGTAACACCACTTTATTTTCCCTTTCTTTTCTCCCTCCCTCCCTTTTTCTACTTTCTTCCTTCCTCCTCTCCTTTCCCTTCCTTCTTCCCTTCCCTTTCTCCTACTCCTGCTCTTCCTCTTCTCCCTTCCTACCCTCTCTCCTTCCCTCTTTCTTTTCACCTTCTCCCTTCTCTACTTTCTTCCTTCCTCCTCTCCTTCCCCTTCCTTCTTCCCTTACCTCTCCTTTGCTCCTGCTCTTCCTCTTTCTCTTCCTACCCTCTCTCCTTCCTTTTCTCTCCCTTCCATCTTCCTTTCCTTTCCTTTCCCTTCTCCCTCCCTCCCTTCTCTCCTCCTTCCTCCTCTCCTTCCCCTTCCTTCTTCCTGTACCTTTCTCCTACTCCTGCTCTTCCTCTTCCCCTTCCTACCCTCTCTCCTCCTCTTTCTCTCCTTTCCATCCTCCTCTCCTTACCTCTTTCTTTTCACCCTCTCTCCCTTCTCTACTTCCTTCCTTCCTTCCTCCTCTCCTTCCCCTTCCTTCTTCCCTTACCTCTCCTTTACTCCTACTCTTCCTCTTCCCTTCCTACCCTCTCTCTTCCTTTTCTCTCCCTTCCATCTTCCTTTCCCTTTCCTTTCTCCCTCCCTCCCTTCTCTACTTTCCTCCTTCCTCCTCTCCTTTCCCTTCCTTCTTCCCGTACCTTTCTCCTACTCCTGCTCTTCCTCTTTCCCTTCCTACCCTCTCTCCTCCTCTTTCTCTCCTTTCCATCCTCCTCTCCTTACCTCTTTCTTTCCACCCTCTCTCCCTTCTCTACTTCCTTCCTTCCTTCCTCCTCTCCTTCCCCTTCCTTCTTCCCTTACCTCTAAGGGAGAACTTTTTCAAGTCATTATATCTCCGTAAAAAGTGATAAACCGCAGCTGTTTTGAGTTACTCCTCTTCCTGGGCAATCCGGCGCAGAGGAGATGAGATCTACTAGATCTATCAGATCGTTCCCCCTCCCCCAAGAACTGAACAAAAAAAAAAGAAGAGCGAACTCTCTTGCTCTCCAAAGAGAGAAACCGAAAGGACCAACGCAAACATCTTCTACCTGCTTACCTGCATTTCCTTGATGTTCTCCATCGGGGCGATGGGCTGGGCCGGCCTGGGATGGGATGGGTAGGAAGTGGGCTTGCTCGGGCGAGTAGCCGACGCCTGCGAGGCCCTCTCCTTTTGCTCCATGGCCCTTAAACAGCCGGGCGGGGAAGGCAAAGACAGCTGCTCCGGCCGGCCGCTTGCTCTTCGGTGCAAAACACCCTGCGCGCTCCGCTGGCTGCTGCGGCTGGTCTCGCCGTTGCTATGGCGAGCCTCAATCCTCCGACGCTTCGGGAAGGCTGGTGCCGCTGCAGCTGCTGGTGCTCGCCCCGCTTTGCCTCGGATAGCGGCGGAAGAGACCCCTCCCCGCCAATGGAAAGTCAAATCGAGTTCCCTTCTTTGCAGAGACGCAAACGGTGCATTTTTTATTATTTCAAGAGGCACCTGGACTTTTCTGAGTTTTGAAGAAGTTAAAGAAGCTTCTGGGATGAGAAGCGAAACGTCTTCAAAGAAAAAAAGGAGACAGTCCAGTGGCCTCTTGAAAAAAAAGGACTTTTGGGAAGTTTATCACCCGGCCCGCCTGAGCTAGTCCACTTTACATAATAAAGAGTTCTCCCGTTCAGCTCCTGAGTGATGGGATTAAGGCATGATGATGTCGGTTGCCCAATTCACATGGCATCTGAGAACTCACCCAAACCTTGAAAAAAAGTACTTTGGGACTGTAGGAAGTTTATCACCCGGCCCGCCTGAGCTAGTCCACTTTACATAATAAAGAGTTTTCCCGTTCAGCTCCTGAGTGATGAGATTAAGGCATGATGATATCGGTTGCCCAATTCACCACGTGGCATCTGAGAACTCACCCAAACCTTGAAAAAAAGTACTTTGGGACTGTAGGAAGTTTATCACCCGGCCCTCTCCCAGAAAAATGAAATAGCCTAGGAAATGTTGAAAAGGCAGAATATTTCTCTGGATGTGAAAAAGGAAGAAACGTGTTTTAAAAGAGAGAAGAGCTGCCGGCAGCTTCCTGCCCATCCCCACTTTGTCAATGGGCCAGTAAGAAGGCCAAGCTTTACATAATAAAGACTTCTCCACTTCAGCTACAGGAAAGCATGATAATATTGGCTCCAACTGACCACATGGCATCTGAGAACTCAACCAAACCTGGATTCAAAACGCAGCCCAGAGAGTTGCCCCTGCATGGCCCTATAGGAGTCTGACAACCAATCAGAATACATTTCTTACACAGGAACAGGAAACAGACAGGTGGGACTGAACAGGTTATAAAAAGCCTAGCAATCCCCTCCCTCAGCCCTTCTCTTCTTCTCCACCAACATTGAAGCATGTGATCACCTTTTCTGTTCAGGGCTCAAGCCATGTGGTCCTGTCCACCAATAAACCATCTTTCCAAGCAGCCTCCGTGTCCCCAGTGTCTTTTTCCCTAACCAATAAGAAATGAGTTAAGTATTTCCATGTTGCAATGCTTTTGTGAATGTATAAGAAACGCGTGCTTTGATAATGAAGGTTGTTCAGAACTTGCAATGCTAGCCATGGGCTAGCTTTCTGAACCAGGCTGCCAAAGAAACGTTTCCTGTATCCTGATGATGAAAGAAATGTCCTTCTGGGTTCAGCTCCAAGCGGGGAAAAAGACACTGGAGACATGGAGGCTGCTTGGAAAGATGGTTTATTGGTGGACAGGGCCACATGGCTTGAGCCCTGAACAGAAAGGTGACCACATGCTTCAGTGTTGGTGGAGAAGAAGAGAAGTGCTGAAGGAGGGGCTTGCTAGGCTTTTTATAACCTGTTTAGTCCCACCTCTCCGTTTCCTGTTCCTGTGTAAGAAATGTATTCTGATTGGTTGTCAGACTCCCAAGGGCCATGCAGGGGGCTACTCTCTAGGCTGTGTTTTGAATCCAGGTTTGGTTGAGTTCCCAGATGCCATGTGGTCAGTTGAGTAAAGGGCCAATATTATCATGCTTTCCTGTAGCTGCTGGTGAAGTCTTTATTATGTAAAGTGGACTAGCTTGGCCTTCTTAAGGGCCCATTGACAAAGTGGGGATAGGCAGGAAGCTACAGGCAACTATTCTGTCTTTTAAAACATGTTGCTTTCTTTTCACATCTAGAGAAATATTCTGCCTTTTCAATATTTCCTAGGATATTTCATTTTTCTGGGAGAGGGCTGGGTGATAACTTCCCACACTGAGAAGTCTAAAGCCTGTCATTTTCTGCAACAATATAGTACATTGTCACTGGAAAAAACGCATCGGTTGTCCTGATCTTTACAATAGAAATATACTTACCTTCCTTTATTTTATCAGACATTGCCATTCTTCTCAGGGTTAATTTCTTTTTTATTTCTCCATCAAGCTCTCCCACTTCATCTATTCCTCGGGTAAAGAAAACAGAATTATCTACCACCTTCACCATTTGCCACCAATTGTGAGTTCACCAAGCACGTGATTGACATTTCTTTTGTTACTCTTAGCGTTTAACATTAACCTAGATTGGTTAATTTCCTGTTTTTGCTGTTGTAATATTTTTAAGTTTTCTTTCCGCTGACAAAGTGGTGTTACAGGCACACCTAAAAACAAAACAAGAACCTAGAACTAAAGAGAAATTTCCTAACAGAATAATTAAACAGTGGAACAACTTGCCTCCGGGAATTGTGAATGTTCCAACCCTGGAAGTTTTTAAGAAAAAAATATGGGACAATCATTTGTCTGTAAGGTTTCCTGCCTGAACAGAGGGTTGGACTAGAAGACCTCCAAGGTTCCTTCCAACTCTGTTATTCTGTTAAGTTAAAAATATATTGTGTGTTGTTTTAGACAGATTTTAGACCTGACTTAAGTTTAAACCATCATTAAATCAAATCTTACTGACTTTAAGTGAAACCATTACCTTTCACTATCACTCTGGCTCTGGTTAATCAGAGTTAGGTCTAGATCAGGCCTGCCAAACTCACAGGCTACGGACTGGATGCGTCATACGCTGGTCGATCCATAGAGAATCTTAATGAATGTTTATTTTCATCTTCAAAAGAGCAGGTAGTGCCTACATCTTGGCTGAGTGTGAGAAAGGGAGATGCTGCTGCTTACGGCCTCCCCATCCTCAAAGTATTTTCTGACTTTACAGTTTACCAGTGGTCTGTTACAGCATGAGAGTTTTAAAAATACTATAAAAATGTTCTTCATGGAAAAGCCACTAGAGGGGGTGAGAACTCTCCCTAGGAACAGTCTGAATCTCATCTCTCTCTTAATCTCTGT